>NC_079190.1:19957906-20172906 GCF_029499605.1 Hyla sarda | reverse complement strand
GTTGTTGCGGACCTTGAGCTATTTATAAAGTCTCTGAATTTAGGGTAGATATTTGCAGATCCGTCCGGATTTAGGGGTTATATTAGGTCCGGTGATGCTGCAGAGTGTCTGGGAATTGATACACTCTATATTCTGAATTACTCAGCCGTTGCCGCAAGGCTCGGGCCTAACTCACTGTGATAGTTGCTGCGCACCGCCACTCCCTTATATGGGCAGGGGGCGGGGTGAATCCGATTGGTCCGAACATCTGTCACTCACCATTACACAGAGTAATGGGATTGCATACGTCACAGGGCCTCCAAAGGTCCTTAAGCAGAATACCATGGAGTTTACCTAGTCACGTGACCCGCAGGTCCTGCAACGGTATGGGACCGGTAATTAACTATTTATTTACATATATATTACTATATTTACATCAACCTTACATAAATTACTAGGCTATTAGTTGGAATAGAGGCGACAAGGAAGTAGGCTACACAACAGGGATCAACACGTCCTAGGGACTCTGGCTATGGGGACCCACACATACATAGGTACCGTATAAGATGCGGTATTGGGACACCACAATAGTATCACTTGTGGTGGTGGTAGTAGTATCGGTGATAATGGTGGTGATAGTGGTATAAGTGATAGTAGTATTGGTAGTGGCAGTTGTAATAGTGTTAGTGGTGCGGTGGTAGTAGTATTGGTGGGGATGATGGTAGTGTTAGTGATAATAGTAGTAGTAAAAATAGCACTAGTTGTTACCCTAGGGGCAGATGGCATTAACCCCTTGTATTCGTGACGCCAGGGTGTGGTTTAACCTCTGCACCACCAGAAGGTATACCGTTGGATCCTGGGCTAGGCACGGGGCAAATAATGACTCTGACGCCAAGTTACAGACCAACGGCAGCTTTTCTGAGGTAGACAGGTGTAATAGTTTTGACAGCTCAGTTATGCCCAGGAAGGTGACCAGTGACAAGTTATATACATTACAAAAGAGAACACAGGTGGTAATTAACTACTTAGGGAACACAGACAAAATTGGGGCCCGGGAGTCACTGAAGAGTCCGCCTGACAGGGCAGCAATGGTACAGGGGTGCAACCCCTGTACTGGGCCACCACATTGGTAATACAGGAGCTGGAGGGCACATGGTCATAACCCTGAGGGACAAACTTCTCTGATGTCCCCATAGTTGTCAGGCTCTCCAGTCTAGGAGTGGGGTGGGAAATCTTGTTGCTGATTTGTTATTATTATTATTGACTTTTTCACAGTTATACGTGGTTGACGCTGATCTTTTTCTCTCTTTTTGCTTTGTTCCCCAGGCTTGCACAGAAATGGTGATGCCGTTCTGCTCCGATGGAGTCACGGACATGTTTGAGCCTCAGACATGGAATTTTGAGGCTTTTTCAGACGAGTGCTATAAACAGTGGGGCATCAGGCCTCGCCCCAAATGGATCACATCCGTCTATGGTGGGAAGAACATCAGCGCTGCTAGCAACATTATCTTCAGGTGTGGTGGGGGATGCTGGTCTCTGGGTGTGGAAGATGGGGTGAAGGGGTCACCATGCCCTAGAGATCTGCACTATGGAGGGCAATGATGACAGCTTTCTGTTCCATTTGCTTGGTAAAAAACTGGACCACTAGCCAAAGGATGACTGCTATAGCCCTGCTTATCTTTGGTGGAGAACACATTAGTGTCCTAATCCTACCTCTGAGGCTGGGTTCCCATTACGTTTTCCCGCATTCGGCAGGGGAGAGCTAAAAACTTGTGCTCCCGTATGCCTTTCTATGCGCTCCCGTATGTCATTCATTTCAATGAGCCGACCGCAGTGAAACATTCGGTCCGGTCGGCTCATTTTTGCCCCGTATGCGCTTTTCCAACCGGACCTAAAAACGTGGTCGACCAAGGTTTTAGGTGCGGGGGAAAAAGCGCATACGGGGCAAAAATGAGCCGACCGGACCGAACGTTTCACTCCGGTCGGCTCATTGAAATGAATTGCATACGGGAGCACAAGTTTTTAGCTCTCCCCTGCCATATGCGCTCCCGTATGGGGGAAAACGTAATGGGAACCCAGCCTAATACTGGTTCTCTTATAAAGCCCAACTCCCCCACCCTACAACCTTCACAAGACCTCCAGTCACAGAACTGAACAGCTCCTAACAAAGCCATAGCTAACCCTATCCATGTGAATATCTTTGGCTGTTTCTCGATAGTCGTCCTCTTGGTGGTCTAACCTCCTGGCACACCTTGGGTGTAGAGACCCACAGAACACCCCATGGGGAACTCTTGTTCTTGTTAAAGGGGTACTCCACTACTTTAAAACGTATCCCCTATCTGCAGGAGATGCTTGTGTATATCCGGTACCCCCGTAGACAGTGCATGAAGCACGTGCCGAACCCACAGCTCCATACAGGGAGAGCCGAGCTGGAGATTATGAGGGGGGGTCTCAGCGGTTGGACCCACACTGTGATTAGGACATTATTAAAAGGGTTATTCCAGTACTTTAAAACGTAACCCCCTATCCGCAGGATAGGGGATTACATTTTAAAGTACTGGAATACCCCTTTGAAGGGTGTGTTCACACTACAGAATCCCTTATAAATTAATCCCTTATATACCAACACAACAACACCCCACCAACACAACACCCCAAGGCAGTCTACCACAGGAACATTAGTAGTGGTCTGCAGTAGTGAAGAGGTTAAAGGGAACATTTCATGTGGTCAAAAACTGGCACTGATGTTCCTATGAAGGCCTTTATCCCCTAACCACCAGGGATGTTCTCAATTATCTCTTGACCAATAGGGATGTCCCATTAAGACTTTATCCACCCCTGATCAACATAAATGTTTCCTTTAATCCCTTCACCATCACTGACCACCAGGGATCTTTCCATTTAACATTTTATGACCCCCTGATCATTAGAAATGTTCTCAATAATCCCTTCGCCACCCCTGATCAACATGAATGTTCCTATTTAGTTCTTCATCACCACTGACCACCAGGATCTTCCCAATAAACCTTTCATCACCCCTGACCACCAGGGATGCTTTTCCCCCCATTTATTAAATAGCTCCTGGAGCTCCTACATGTCAATATATTGGGTACAATATTGGGCCCATTTAGATTTTTGCGGAGCCTGGAATCTCTTTAGATTTTTTTTTTTTATATATTGTTAATTTTATAATATTCTAAGGGGGCTGCAAACTGCAACATTACTAAAATGTATTGTTATAATGATCTCTTACAGCAATGGCGATCTGGATCCGTGGTCAGCCGGCGGCGTCAAGCAGAGCCTCAGTGACTCCTTAGTGGCCATCCTCATCAAAGACGGGGCCCACCACCTGGACCTGCGCTCCAACAACGCTTATGACCCCAGGTCTGTCATCGAGGCTCGGGCGTTGGAGGTGGCCTACATGAAGAAGTGGATAAAGGAGCACAGTCTGCAAGTGAATGGAATTTAATGGGCCGGTACCTCCTGTGCTCTAGTAGACCAAACTTCATAAACTTCTCAGGGCCTGGATGGTGGAGCTTTCTTCGAGGGTTGGAAATCCAAAGCTTCCGCATGTTGGATGTTGATGGACATTAGACATCAAGTCGTCTTTTGACCTCATAAAGGAACATTTCTACAGAAGGGATTAACATTGGGCCTGAGGGGGGCATCCTGGCACTTTTTTTTTTTTTACCTCCTCTTTAAAGATATCAATACATTCCAAATCTGGAACATGAAATGAGTTTATTATGGGGTTGTTTTGGCTTTTGGTGGGTGTGGTGGGACACTTTTACAAATGCCATCTTAGGGCATGCTTAAATAATGGTAGAACGTTCCTCTTTCGGCCACCACTCACAACCTCTGTTGCGTCCATTGCATGTTGGTTACCTTACCTAAGAACCTCTGTTTGTCTAAAATATGGCTTCCTGGAGTGACTCGTATTAGGAGACTGGCTCCTCGAAATTGGTCATGACCGGCGCCGATTCTATTCAACTGTGCTACCGCCTCCTAGTATTACTAGGACTTAAAACATTGTATCATCTGTACTGAACAAACAATTTTCCATCTAAAATTAAAAGGAGTTCTGTAGTGGAACATAACTTATGCCCTATCCAAAGAATAGGGCATGAGTAATAAATTGTGGGGGTCCGACTGCTGGGACCCCCCCGATCTCCTGAACAGGGCCCAGGCAGTCTGCTGAAAGGGGGCGTGCTGACCCCTGCACGGAACGGTTGCCGACAAGCCCCTATCCCATAGAGATATGTGGAGGGGGAGTGTTAGCCGCGGCTTCCAGCGGGGGTCGGAACGGCCGCTTCCGGTAGACAGCCGGGGCCCTGTTCAGGAGATCGCGGGGGTCCCAGCAGTCGTGCCCCCCTCGATCTATAACTTAAAGGGGTACTCCAGTGGAAAACTTTTTTATTTTTTATTTTTTTAATCAACTGGTTTCCAGAAAGTTAAACAGATTTGTAAATTACTTCTATTAAAAAATCCTTCCAGTACTTATTAGCTGCTGAATACTACAGAGGAAATTCTTTTCTTTTTTGGAACACAGAGCTCTCTGCTGACATCACGAGCACCGTGCTCTCTGCTGACACCTCTGTCCATTTTAGGAACTGTCCAGAGCAGCAGATGTTTGCTATGGGGATTTTCTCCTACTCTGGACAGTTCTTAAAATGGACAGAGATGTCAGCAGAGAACACTGTGCTCGTGATGTCAGCAGAGAGCTCTGTATTCCAAAAAGAAAATAATTTCCTTAGTAGTATTCAGCAGCTAAGAAGTACTGGAAGGATTAAGAATTTTTAATAAAAGTAATTTACAAATCTGTTTAACTTTCTGGCACCAGTTGACTTAAAAAAAAAAAAGTTTTCCACCAGAGTACCCCTTTTAATAAAGCAGACGGATATGGGAAACGGAATGCTACCAAGCTCCTTTCCCTAGTCCATTATTTTCCAACCAGTGTGCCTCCAGCTGTTGCAAAGCTACAACTCCCAGCATGTCCGGACAGCCAACGGCTGTCCGGGCATGCTGGGAGTTGTAGTTTTGCAACAGCTGGAGGCACACTGGTTGGGAAACAGTACCCCAGTCTCTACTATTCGCCCAGTTTAGCGTGAAGCTGAATCGTTGCTATGGATAAACTACCTAACTAAGGTGAATCGTTTGACAGACTGGTTGCTATGCATGAACTACCAAACTATAAGGTGAAAGTGAAAGCAAGTATGGTTGCTATGGATACACTTTCTATTACAGCCTAGCAACAAGTCTGACTTCCAAAGCAAGGACGCAGATCTTTCGGCTCCAGAATGAATTAGGGAATCGAAATGGGGCAGAATGTCTTCACAGTGCTGACCTTTCACCTTTCACCTATCTCCTCCTGCTGTATTAATCAGATTTTTGTGAAAATACAAGAACATCTGTGATAAAGGGGGGAGATTCATCAAGACCAGGAAAAGTCGACCAGTTGCCCATGGCAACCAATCAGATCGCTTCTTTCATTTTTGAAGATGCCTGTGAAAAATGAAAGAAGCGATCTGATTGGTTGCTATGGGCAACTGGTCAATTTTTCCTCTTCACAAATTTTAAAGTATCTCGCCCCCCCCCCCCCCCCCCCAAAAAAGAGATTTAGATGCTGTCTGTTTATATTATGGCGCTCCTCAAGTAATTACTGTACACTCCATAAATGGTCAAAAACTAAAAATAAAATAAAAAATAAAAAGTTGGAAGTTTATATAAAAAAAAATATTAGATTTTTTTTTTAACGACTGCCCATTATTTGACATGGTTCTTTTATGACCAGGTTTACAGGTGTGATCAAAGACTATGGGGGGGATTTATCAAAACCTGTGTAGGGGAAGAGAGGAGCAGTTGCCCATAGCAACCAATCAGATCGCTTCTTTCATTTTAACCCCTTAAGGACCAAGGACGTACCGGTACGTCCTTGGTCCTGCTCTTCTGATATAACGCGGGGTTACACAGTAACCCCGCGTCATATCATGGCGGGCCCGGCGTCATAGTGAAGCCGGGACCCGCCTCTAATAGCGCGCAGCGCCGATCGTGGCGCCGCGCGCTATTAACCCTTTAGCCGCGCGCTCAAAGCTGAGCCGCGCGGCTAAAAGTGAAAGTGAAAGTTCCCGGCTAGCTCAGTCGGGCTGTTTGGGATAGCCGCGGCTAATCGCGGCATCCCGAACAGCTGACAGGACAGCGGGAGGGCCCCTACCTGCCTCCTCGCTGTCCGATCGCCGAATGACTGCTCAGTGCCTGAGATCCAGGCATGAGCAGTCATCCGGCAGAATCGTTGATCACTGGTTTCTTATGAGAAACCAGTGATCAACATAGAAGATCAGTGTGTGCAGTGTTATAGGTCCCTATGGGATAACAATGATCAGTGTGTCCAGTATTATAGGTCCCTATGGGACCTATAACACTGCACAAAAAAAGTGAAAAAAAAAAGTGAATAAAGATCATTTAACTCCTCCCCTATTAAAAGTTTGAATCACCCCCCTTTTCCAATAAAAAAAAAAACAGTGTAAATAAAAATTAAAATAAACATATGTGGTATCACCGCGTGCGGAAATGTCCGAATTATAAAAATATATCATTAATTAAACCGCTCGGTCAATGGCGTGCGCGCAAAAAAATTCCAAAGTCCAAAATAGTGCATTTTTGGTCACTTTTTATATCATTTAAAAATGAATAAAAAGTGATCAATAAGTCCTATCAATGCAAAAATGGTACCGTTAAAAACTTCAGATCACGGCGCAAAAAATGAGCCCTCATGCCGCCCCATACACGGAAAAATAAAAAAGTTATAGGGGTCAGAAGATGACAATTTTAAACGTATTAATTTTCCTGCATGTAGTTATGATTTTTTCCAGAAGTCCGACAAAATCAAACCTATACAAGTAGGGTATCATTTTAATCATATGGACCTACAGAATACATATCAGGTGTCATTTTTACCGAAAAATGTACTACGTAGAAACGGAAGCCCTCAAAAGTTACAAAACAGCGTTTTTTTTTTCAATTTTGTCGCACAATGATTTTTTTTCCCGCTTCACCATAGATTTTTGGGCAAAATGACTGACGTCATTACAAATTAGAATTGGTGGCGCAAAAAATAAGCCATCATATGGATTTTTAGGTGTAAATTTGAAAGAGTTATGATTTTTTAAAGGCAAGGAGCAAAAAACGAAAATGCAAAAACGGAAAAACCTCCGGTCCTTAAGGGGTTAAAAAACGCTGCTGAAAAATGAAAGAAGCGATCTGATTGGTTGCTATGGGCAATGGCAGCACTCTTCCTCTACACAGGTTTTGATAAATCTCCCCCTTATGTCTACACAGACTATTTTGAGGCATAATAATATAATTCTTTTACAAGCGAAATAAACCTCACATTTTCAAACTTTTTTTTAATTTTATGTCCTTTTTTTTTTGGTAGGAACACACGTTGCAGATATGCTGCATGTTTTCTGCTAGAAGGGGGAATGTATAAAGGGTGTGTTCGCGCAGAAGACTTCCGCCGTAATTTACTGTCTTATGATTTAAACGGGATTCCGCCGTCCCGTTCAGTCAGCAAAAATTGAACAGCGCTCTTATTTTTTACAGAATTCCGTGGCGCAATCCCATTGAAGTCAATGTGGCCTGAATTCCAGCGGAATTCTGTGTTCTGAGAACAGGAGCTTTGCTGAACGGAATTTGTGCGGAAATTCCGCCGCGTGAACATACTGTGACGCCGTCCTTTTATAATTCCCCTCCCAGCTGCATCCACGGGGAGCCTGCAGTGTGTTTTGCCGTACGTGTTCATACTCTTGCCAAAAAAAGGAAAAAAATTATATATAAAGTTTGAAGATGTGAGGCTAATTTTGCTTGACCACCACTTGTAATGTGTGTTTCTACCCTTAAAGGGGTACTCCGGCGCTAAGACATCTTATCCCCCATCCAAAGGATAGGGGATAAGATGCCTGATTGCTGGGGGTCCCGCCGCTGGGGACCCCCGTGATCTTGCACGCAGCACCCAGTTATAATCAGTCCCCGGAGCGTGTTCGCTCTGGGACTGATTACTGGCGATCACGGGGGCCGGAGCATTATGACGTCACGGCCTCGCCCCCGTGTGACGTCACGCTCCGCCCCCTCAATGCAAGCCTATGGGAAGGGGCGTGACGCCCCTTCCCATAGGCTTGCATTGAGGGGGCGGAGCTTGATCACACGGGGCGGGGCCGTGATGTCACAATGCTACGGCCCCCGTGATCGCCAGTAATCAGTCCCAGAGCGAACACGCTCCGGGGACTGATTGTGCTGTGTGCATGATCACAGGGGTCCCCAGCAGTGGGACCCTCGCTATCAGGCATCTTATCCCCTATCCTTTGGATAGGGGATAAGATGTCTTAGCACCGTAGTACCCCTTTAAATGAGCCCTGTCACTTAAAGGGAGATGTCAAATGTTTTGATCGGTCGGGGTCTAGGTGTTCAGACCTGTAGCTAGAACTAAATGAAAGAAGAACGAACTAAGCGAGACAAACTTAAGTACTATGGGATTGTCTTGGTCACCTAAACTATTCTTTCTGACTGTTTTTAAGGGGAACTCCGGTGGAAAATAAATGTTTTCAAATCAACTGGCTCCAGTAAGTGAAACAGATTTGTAAATTACTTCTATTTAAAAATCTTAATCCTTCCAGTATTTATCAGCTGCTGTACACTCCAGAGGAAGTTGTGTAGTTCTTTCCAGTCTGACCACAGTGCTCTCTGCTGACACCTCTGTCCGTGTCAGGAACTGCCAGAACAGGAGAGGTTTTCAGTGGGGATTTGCTCCTCATCTGGACAGTTCCTGACACGGACAGAGGTGTCAGCAGAGAGCAGCGTTGGTAGACTGGAAAGTACTACACAATTTTCTCTGTAGTATACAGCAGCTGATAAGTACTGGAAGGATTAAGATTTTTTTAATAAAAGCAATTTACAAATCTGTTTACCTTACTGGCACCAATTGATTTGAAAACATTTGTTTTCCACTTGTTTCCACCGGAGTTCCCCTTTTAACAATTGGTCTGGGTCTGAAATCTCAGACCCCGATCTATCAAACTTGTCGTGTCGCTACAATGTGTCAAAAGTTTTTTAAAGTGACAGGTACACTTTCAGCTGTTTGGCCATTTACAGCCGTTCTATGCAAATCAGGTCTCTACTTTAAAATGTTCAAGTGTTTTGAAGTGTGTGTGCGCCCCCAAAATGTGCTGAAAAATGGGCGTATTACATCCAAAATAAGTACTACGCACTTTCGTTTTTATGGCGGTTTTTAAAATACATGTAAATTGTTTCCCTGTGAATTCAATGTAGTTGAATTGATGCAAAACGGATATTTTCGACTGCGTTCGCACTAAGGAATTCCGGACAGAGATTCCTTCTGCTGAAACATTCGGCGCCAGGGCTGCTTGCGCATGCGCGCCTCCATAGACGGCAATGCATATCGGAGCGATTTCCGCTAAAAGAATGAACATGATCAGAACGGAATTGGAATAATTCTGCTGCGGAAATTCCGGTGCGGCAGAATCCAATTGAAGACCATTTAAAAAATAAAAGAGAATTCCGCTCGAAAATTCCTGAGCGGAATCGGCTCGAATCAGATTCCATTCGCTGTCAATGGGATTCCGCTGCCCAACCGGACCGCCAAAAGAATGAACGCGTTTAATCTTTTGGCGGAATTCCGTGCGGGCTGCATTGCCATCATTGGGAATGGCGCAGGTTCGCGTAGTCACGGTGCCGATTCATATCACCGTTGCACTCGAAATTTTTGCCCGAAATTTGTCAGTGTGAACTTGCCCTTTAAACGGAGATAATATACCTCCCAAAATTCACTCCAAATAACTATGTGTGAATTTAGCCTAAGTTGTCATGAAATGCGCCAAAGTTTTTAAAGCCTCATCTTCCATGCCAGGAATCTGTCGGCTCAGCCTATGCCCCGTCAGCCCTTGTGTACATGGCAGGATGGTTTGCTCCAGTTTATTGTTGGAATCACATTTGCTTATCTCCCTTGTGATCATTTTTTTTCGTGAATTTCTCCGGAATGGCGCACATGCGGAGGCGTTTTTTTTTTTTGTCGATGACAAACCGCAGACTGACGGCAATGTGACCTGTGCTAAAAACTGCACAGACTGAAATGTGGGTGATCAGATTATGTCAGTGATTCCCAACCAGGGTGCCTCCAGCTGTTGCAAAACTACAACTCCCAGCATGCCCGGACAGCCAACGGCTGTCCGGGCATGCTGGGAGTTGTAGTTTTGCAACAGCTGGAGGCACCCTGGTTGGGAAACTCTGGATTATGCATGAGTTCTGTGTCTGTGTTGGTACATGAAGCCTCAGACTAGAGATGAGCGAACTTACAGTAAATTCGATTCGTCACGAACTTCTCAGCTCGGCGGTTGCTGACTTTTCCTGCATGAATTAGTTCAGCATTACCGGTGCTCCGGTGGGCTGGAAAAGGTGGATACAGTCCTAGGAAAGAGTCTCCTAGGACTGTATCCACCTTTTCCAGCCCACGGGAGCACCGGAAAGCTGAACTAATTTATGCAGGAAAAGTCATCAACTGCCGAGCCGAGAAGTTTGTGACGAATCGAATTTACTGTAAGTTCGCTCATCTCTACCTCAGACCTCTCTATAATGTTATATATCCGTGATTGGGGACTGGATCCTTTCATATCAGGCTTATGTGTGTTTTTTTTTTATATATTGCAATTTTGTCAGATTTTAAGGGGTTATCCAGGAAAAAAACTTTTTTTTTTTTTTTTATATATCAACTGGCTCCAAAAAGTTAAACAGATTTTAAATTACTTCTAATAAAAAAATCTTAATCTTTTCAGTACTTATTAGCTGCTGAAGTTGAGTTGTTCTTTTCTGTCTAAGTGCTTTTTGATGACACCTGTCTCGGGAACTGTCCAGAGTAGAAGTAAATCCCCATCAGGGGCGGACACAGACAGCAGAGGGCCCCTGTGCAAAGAATATGCCTGGGCCCCCCCCCCCCCCCCCCCCCAGGTAATATGTTTGCTAGGTAAGCGGGTAGTAGGTTTGCAAGTAGTACATTTGCTAGTTAGGTAGGTAGAACATTTTCTAAGTAGGTAGACAAGTAGTAAATTTGCAAGATATTTAGGCAGTTAGTAAGTTCAGTTGGTAGGAAGGCAGGTAAAATGTTTGGTGCTAGGTAGGTAGGCAGGTATAAGTTTGGTTGGTAGCTGGGTAGCCATGTAACATTTGGTAGGTAGGCCCTTTGACCAGTGTTTTCCAAACAGGCTTTGACTGCTTGGGCATGCTGGGAGTTGTAGTTTTGCAACAGCTGGAGGAACCCAGGTTGGGAAACAATGGACTAAGGACCTACCTACCAAACCTGAGAGCCTCCAGCTGTTGCAGAACTAAAACTCCCAGCATGCCTGGACAGCTAAAGACTGTCTGGGGGAATGCTAGGAGTTGTAGTTTTGCAACAGCTGGAGGAGCCCAGGTTGGAAAATACTGACTAAGGAGGTGTTTTCAAAACAGTGTCTCTCCAGGTGGTCCAAAACTACAACTCCCAGCATTCCCGGACAGTCTAGTGAATAGTGAGTACAGCTCTGGAGTATAATACAGGATATAACTCAGTACATAAGTAATGTAAAGTGACCCTATACAACGTGACATCTTATACAACGGGTGGCACCCATTGTGCAAAATCTAACTATTGCGATAAATGAAGGGTCACGTTACATTACTTATGGTGGAAGCAGCAGGTCACTCACCTCGTCTCCTAAGGAAACTTTTAGATTTGACTGTTGTGAGGCTCCTCAGATTCTGTTATATGAATGGCGGCTCTGGAGTATAATACAGGATACAACTCAGGATCAGTACAGGAAAAGTAATGCAATGTATTGTATGTACACAGTGACCTCACCAGCAGAATAGTGAGTACAGCTCTGGGGTATAAGACAGGATACAACTCAGGATCAGTACAGGAAAAGTAATGTAATATATGTACACAGTGATCTCACCAGCAGAATAGTGAGTACAGCTCTGGAGTATAATACAGGATATAACTCAGGATCAGTACAGGATAAGTAATGTAATGTATGTACACAGTGACCTCACCAGCAGAATAGTGAGTACAGCTCTGGGGTATAATACAGGATATAACTCAGGATCAGTACAGGATAAGTAATGTAATGTATGTACACAGTGACCTCACCAGCAGAATAGTGAGTACAGCTCTGGAGTATAATACAGGATATAACTCAGGATCAGTACAGGATAAATAATGTATGTACACAGTGACCTCACCAGCAGAATAGTGAGTACAGCTCTGGAGTATAATACAGGATATAACTCAGGATCAGTACAGGATAAGTAATGTAATGTATGTACACAGTGACCTCACCAGCAGAATAGTGAGTACAGCTCTGGAGTATAATACAGGATATAACTCCGGATCAGTACAGGATAAGTAATGTAATGTATATACACAGTGACACCACCAGCAGAATAGTGAGTACAGCTCTGAAGTATAATACAGGATATAACTTAGGATCAGTACAGGATAAGTAATGTATGTACACAGTGACCTCACCAGCAGAATAGTGAGTACAGCTCTGGAGTATAATACAGGAGCTCAGGATCAGTATAGGATAAGTAATGTAATGTAAGTACACAGTGACCTCACCAGCAGAATAGTGAGTACAGCTCTGGAATATAATACAGGATATATAACTATTATAATTACTAGGTTCACACTGAAAAATCTTCAGACAGCAATGCATTTCTGAGCGGATCTGCAAAAAGATCTGCACGGTCCTAGCGCCGCCCAAAGGGATCGCTTCTGGAGATTCATCAATGTGAACCAAGCCTTATACATGTGAGAAGGGGATTACACATGTGAGAAGGGGATTACACATGTGAGAAGGGGATTACACATGTGAGAAGGGGATTATTATAATCCTCCACTCACATATATGTAACATCTCTCCATCACATGTGTAATCTAATAATCTCCTCCTCACATTTATAATCGCAAAATCAGATTATACATGTGAGGAGGGGATTATACATGTGAGGAGGGGATTATACACATTAGAGGATTATTATAATCCTCCCCTCACATATATTTATCATATCTCCCGCACATGTATAATCTGATAATCCCCTCATCACATTGATAATACCCTCACATATGTAATATCATAATCAGAGTATATGTGAGGGGATTATACAGGTGAGGAGGGGATTATTATAATCCTCCCCTCACATATATGTATTATCTCCCCTCCTCACATTTATAGTCCCCTCACAAGTATAATCTCCTAATAAGATTATATGTGAGGGGGTTATTAGACTATACAGGGGGAGATGATACATACACGTGAGGGGAGGGTTATAATAATCATTATTATCCTGCAATCACATGCATAATTTCTCCCCCCCCCCCCCACACACACACACACACACACACACACACACACACACACACACACACTCGCAACCCTGCACCCCCCCCCTCCAATCCTCACCCCACCCCCCTGCCAAACAACCCCTACCCCTCAACTCACTTGTAATCCGGATGATATACTGGTCCATCTGGCGGTGAGTGACGCTGCAGCCTGGAGGCCGTGTGTGGGGGCTGTAAATCACTGATAGAGAGGAGCGGAGGACTCCTCTCTGTTCCGCTCCTCTCATCTCTATGATGCCCGCGGCCCGCCGTGACGTCGCACGTCACGTCAGCGGGCGTGACTATTTCCCAGGCAGCCACAGCGGTCCTGGGATAGTGGCTGCCTGTGGAAGATTGACGGTGGAGGCGGTGGCAATGAATTAGAAAAAGGCCCCCTCCCAAAAAAGGTAGCGGGCGGCGGCGGTTGTGGACCCCCTCCCTCCCTCAGTCTAAAATTTTGACGCCTGGCCCGCCTGTTTCCCAGCCTGGGATGTCATGACCAGGGCCCCGCGTGGGGGAAAAGGGGCTAGCTGCTTTTGGGCCCCCAGGAATGAGAGGGCCCGAGGCAGCCGCCCCTTTTGCCCCACGTTAAAGACGGGCCTGGCCCCAGTGGTCAGTGAGTGACTGTCACTCACTGACTCGCTAACAGTTTCAGTTCCGGCCCCCCTGGGCTCCTGGGCCCCTGTGCAGCTGAACAGGCTGCACATATGGTATGTCCGCCCCTGATCCCCATAGTAAAACCTCTCCTACTCCGTGCAGTTCCCGAGACAGGCAGATGTGTCCGCAGAGAGCACTGTTGCCAGACAGAAAAAAAACAACTCAACTTCAATAGCTGATAATTATTGGAAGGATTAAGATTTTTTAAGAGAAGTAATTTACAAATCTGTTTAACTTTCTGGAGCCAGTTGATATATATAGTGCGTGTTTTTTCCTGGAATACCCCTTTAAGGTGATACCACAAGAATCAGTTTTAGGTAATTGTGAGATACTGAGAACATTTTCTGCACAGCAATAAATAAGAAAATAAAGTTGTTTTTTTTTGTGGTAAATTACTGAGTGACTCCACTCTCTTCTTCTCTGGTGGTATATATGAAGGTATGATGTGGCACTAAATGGGGGTATTTGAGCACTGTAAAGTAGTATATATGAAGGTATGATTTTGCACTATATGGCAATATTTGAGCAATGTATGAAGGTATGATGTTGCACTATATGGTAGTATTTGAACACTGTATGGTGCTTCATATGAAGGTATGGTGTGGTATTATTTTAGCATTGTATGGTGGTATATATGAAGGTATGGTGTGGCACTCAATGGTGGTATTATTTGAGTATTGTATGGTGGCTTATATGAAGGTATCGTGTGGTATTTTTCGAGTGTTGTATGGTGCTATATATGAAGGTATGATGTGGCTATCCATGGTGGTATTATTTGAGGTATGGCACTATAAAGTGGTATTTGAGCACTGTATAGTGCTTTTATTTGAAGGTATGGTGTGGTACTGTATGGCGGTATTATCTGAGCATTGTATGGTGGTATATATATGAAGGTATGATGTGGTGGTATTTGAGCACTGTATGGTGGTATATATATGAAGGTATGGTGTGGTACTATGTGGTGGTATTATTTTAAGCACTGTATGGTGGTATATATGAAGGTATGGTATGGTGTGGTACTATGTGGTGGTATTATTTGAGCATTGTATAGTGGTATATATGAAGGTATGGTGTGGTACTGTATGGCGGTATTATTTGAGCACTGTATGGTGGTATATATGAAGGTATGGTGTGGTACTATGTGGTGTTATTATTTGAGCACTGTATAGTGGTATATATGAAGGTATGGTGTGGTACTATGTGGTGGTATTATTTGAGCACTGTATTGTGGTATATATGAAGGTATGGTGTGGTACTATGTGGTGGTATTATTTGAGCATTGTATAGTGGTATATATGAAGGTATGGTGTGGTACTATGTGGTGTTATTATTTGAGCACTGTATAGTGGTATATATGAAGGTATGGTGTGGTACTATGTGGTGGTATTATTTGAGCACTGTATAGTGGTATATATGAAGATATGGTGTGGTACTTTGTGGTGGTATTATTTGAGCATTGTATAGTGGTATATATGAAGGTATGGTGTGGTACTGCATGGCGGTATTATTTGAGCACTGTATGGTAGTATATATGAAGGTATGGTGTGGCACTGTACAGTACTACAATGTATTGTGTTGGTGCCACTGTACAGAATTGCTATTTAGGCACATATGGTATGCAGATAACTATACCATGCAATGCCTAAATAATAATACTGTCATACAGTACAAACACCAGCCAAAGCTGGTCCAATGGTGGCACACGGCCGCATCACAACATGTAGTCCTGGAGAAGGTCTCTGTTGCTTCTATGGAAATCTTCATTGCACCATGACAGGTATATAAAGTTGCACATTGTGGATTGAACTTACACAAAATTTTCCACTGAAGTTAATGTAGAAAAAAGTAAATAAAGAAAAATGGGGAACTCTGCAGATTCTGTTAGTCTGTGTCAAGCTATTATTCTCAAATATCTGGACAGATAGCAGTTATGTCTTTCAGCCAGCAGGTGTCTCCCTAGTTCTACTTAAATTCCATTGTCCTATCTGAACATGGTCTTACAATCCCTGCTCAGACAAGAGATACTGGAGCACATAGATAGTACCGTATACAAGAGACACTGGAGCACATAGATAGTACCGTATACAAGAGATACTGGAGCACATAGATAGTACCGTATACAAGAGACACTGGAGCACATAGTACCGTATACAAGAGACACTGGAGCACATAGATAGTACCGTATACAAGAGATA
The DNA here is from genome assembly GCF_029499605.1 of Hyla sarda. Lineage (NCBI taxonomy): Eukaryota > Metazoa > Chordata > Amphibia > Anura > Hylidae > Hyla > Hyla sarda. The sequence continues at coordinate 20,156,652 of NC_079190.1, read as the reverse complement.
CTGGAGCACATAGATAGTACCGTATACAAGAGATACTGGAGCACATAGATAGTACCGTATACAAGAGACACTGCAGCACATAGATAGTACCGTATACAAGAGATACTGGAGCACATAGATAGTACCGTATACAAGAGACACTGGAGCACATAGATAGTACCGTATACAAGAGACACTGGAGCACATAGAAAGTACCGTATACAAGAGACACTGGAGCACATAGATAGTACCGTATACAAGAGACACTGGAGCCCACAGATAGTACCGTATACAAGAGACACTGGAGCACATAGTACCGTATACAAGAGACACTGGAGCACATAGTACCGTATACAAGAGACACTGGAGCACATAGATAGTACCGTATACAAGAGATACTGGAGCAAATAGATAGTACCGTATACAAGAGACACTGGAGCACATAGAAAGTACCGTATACAAGAGACACTGGAGCACATAGATAGTACCGTATACAAGAGACACTGGAGCACATAGATAGTACCGTATGCAAGAGACACTGGAGCACATAGATAGTACCGTATGCAAGAGACACTGGAGCACATAGATAGTACCGTATGCAAGAGATACTGGAGCACATAGTACCGTATGCAAGAGACACTGGAGCACATAGATAGTACCGTATGCAAGAGACACTGGAGCACATAGATAGTACCGTATGCAAGAGACACTGGAGCACATAGATAGTACCGTATACAAGAGACACTGGAGCACATAGATAGTACCGTATGCAAGAGACACTGGAGCACATAGATAGTACCGTATGCAAGAGACACTGGAGCACATAGATAGTACCGTATGCAAGAGACACTGGAGCACATAGAAAGTACCGTATGCAAGAGACACTGGAGCACACAGATAGTACCGTGTGCAAGAGACACTGGAGCACACAGTACCGTGTGCAAGAGACACTGGAGCACACAGTACCGTATGCAAGAGACACTGGAGCACATAGTACCGTATGCAAGAGACACTGGAGCACATAGATAGTACCGTATGCAAGAGACACTGGAGCACACAGATAGTATCGTATACAAGAGACACTGGAGCACATAGATAGTACCGTATGCAAGAGACACTGGAGCACATAGATAGTATCGTATACAAGAGACACTGGAGCACATAGATAATACCGTATACAAGAGACACTGGAGCACATAGATAGTACCGTATACAAGAGACACTGGAGCACATAGATAGTACTGTATACAAGAGACAGTGGAGCACATAGTACCGTATACAAGAGACACTGGAGCACACAGATAGTACCGTATACAAGAGACACTGGAGCACATAGATAGTATCGTATACAAGAGACACTGGAGCACATAGATAGTACCGTATACAAGAGACACTGGAGCACATAGATAGTACCGTATACAAGAGACACTGGAGCACATAGATAGTATCGTATACAAGAGACACTGGAGCACATAGATAGTACCGTATACAAGAGACACTGGAGCACATAGATAGTACCGTATACAAGAGACAGTGGAGCACATAGATAGTACCGTATACAAGAGACACTGGAGCACATAGACAGTACTGTATACAAGGTGTAGAGGGGAGTCCTTGGGGTCAGAGGTCATTCTCTAGTACACACTTGTTTCAGTAGTTGTGTCCTCTTTTGGGCAGAAGCTTCTGGATAGGGCAGTCACCTACCTTGTACCATTTATAGTACCTATGTGACAGAGGGGCCTTTGTGTCCTTAAAGCAGTGGTCTCCAAAATGTGGACCTCCAGATGTTGCAAAATGAGGAGACGGGGGAGTGCAACGAAGAGACAGGGCTGTATGGAAGAGACAGTGTAATGAAGAGACGGGTGTAATGAAGAGACAAGAGGGTGTAATGAAGAGACAAGAGAGTGTAATGAAGAGACGGGTGTAATGAAGAGACAAGAGGGTATAATGAAGAGACGGGTGTAACGAAGAGACAAGAGGGTGTAATGAAGAGACGGGTGTAATGAAGAGACGGGTGTAATGAAGAGACGGGTGTAACGAAGAGACAGGGCTGTATGGAAGAGACAGTGTAATGAAGAGACGGGTGTAATGAAGAGACAAGAGGGTGTAATGAAGAGACAAGAGAGTGTAATGAAGAGACGGGTGTAATGAAGAGACGGGTGTAACGAAGAGACGAGGGTGTAATGAAGAGACGGGTGTAACGAAGAGACGAGGGTGTAATGAAGAGACGGGTGTAACGAAGAGACGAGGGTGTAATGAAGAGACGGGTGTAATGAAGAGACAGTATAATGAAGAGACGGGTGTAATGAAGAGACAGGGCTGTATGGAAGAGACAGTATAATGAAGAGACAAGAGGGTGTAATGAAGAGACGGGTGTAATGAAGAGACAAGAGGGTTTAATGAAGAGACGGGTGTAATGAAGAGACAGTGTAATGAAGAGACAAGAGGGTGTAATGAAGAGACAGTGTAATGAAGAGACATTGTAATTGTGGAGTTGGGGTGCAATGCACAGGGCAGATGGTATTAACCCCATCTTGTCGTGACACCAGGGCGTGGTTTAGCCTTAACCCCCCGAAGGCAGGGGCAATGAAGACACCAACCCCAGGGTTAAGGATAACGGCAGCTTTACTGAGGTAAGACAGGTGATCTAGTCTTTGTAGTACAGCCAAATATCCCAGGGAGGGGACCAGTGACATAGGGGGACCTCGCAGGCTTGCTGGGACTTGCAGTAGTTAGACTGACTTTAGTGCAGGCCACGGTGACTACAGATGGACTTGACTTGACAGAGATGGTGACTGACAAGAAGAAGACTTGACTTACTGATGACCGACTTGTGTCTGCCGGACTTTAGGCTCGGGGCCTCCAATGTTCTGGACACTGAGACGACTGCACTGGACCTCAACGGGAAAGAGAATCACACGAGCATGGAAAGATACAGCCCCTCCACATGTTATATAGGGGGCTGTGCAAGGAGCCCATAGGTCACTTGGGAGGTCACCTGGTCACTGGGGTTCTCTGGGTAACAATACAATCATGTGGTACAGAATTAAAGGTATATTACGGGTGTGTAACAAAGAGACAATGAAGAGACAGGGTTATGTAACAAAGAGACAATGAAGAGACAGGGTTGTGTAACAAAGAGACAATAAAGAGACAGGGTTGTGTAACAAAGAGACAATGAAGAGACAGGGTTGTGTAACAAAGAGACAATGAAGAGACAGGGTTATGTAACAAAGAGACAATGAAGAGACAGGGTTGTGTAAGAAAGAGACAATAAAGAGACAGGGTTGTGTAACAAAGAGACAATGAAGAGACAGGGTTGTGTAACAAAGAGACAATAAAGAGACAGGGTTGTGTAACAAAGAGACAATGAAGAGACAGGGTTGTGTAACAAAGATAATGAAGAGGCAGGGGTGTGTAACAAAGAGACAATGAAGAGACAGGGTTGTGTAACAAAGAGACAATGAAGAGACAGGGTTGTGTAACAAAGACAATGAAGAGACAGGGTTGTGTAACAAAGAGACAATGAAGAGACAGGGTTGTGTAACAAAGAGACAATGAAGAGACAGGGTTGTGTAACAAAGACAATGAAGAGACAGGGTTGTGTAACAAAGAGACAATGAAGAGACAGGGTTGTGTAACAAAGAGACAATGAAGAGACAGGGTTGTGTAACAGAGACAATGAAGAGACAGGGTTGTGTAACAAAGAGACAATGAAGAGACAGGGTTGTGTAACAAAGAGACAACGAAGAGACAGGGTTGTGTAACAAAGACAATGAAGAGACAGGGTTGTGTAACAAAGAGACAATGAAGAGACAGGGTTGTGTAACAAAGAGACAATGAAGAGACAGGGTTGTGTAACAGAGACAATGAAGAGACAGGGTTGTGTAACAGAGAGACAATGAAGAGACAGGGCTGTGTAACAAAGAGACAATGAAGAGACAGGGTTGTGTAACAAAGACAATGAAGAGACAGGGTTGTGTAACAAAGAGACAATGAAGAGACAGGGTTGTGTAACAAAGAGACAATGAAGAGACAGGGTTGTGTAACAGAGACAATGAAGAGACAGGGTTGTGTAACAAAGAGACAATGAAGAGACAGGGTTGTGTAACAAAGAGACAATGAAGAGACAGGGTTGTGTAACAAAGAGACAATGAAGAAACAGGGTTGTGTAACAAAGAGACAATGAAGAGACAGGGTTGTGTAACAGAGACAATGAAGAGACAGGGTTGTGTAACAGAGAGACAATGAAGAGACAGGGTTGTGTAACAAAGAGACAATGAAGAGACAGGGTTGTGTAACAAAGAGACAATGAAGAGACAGGGTTGTGTAACAAAGAGACAATGAAGAGACAGGGTTGTGTAACAGAGACAATGAAGAGACAGGGTTGTGTAACAAAGAGACAATGAAGAGACAGGGTTGTGTAACAAAGAGACAATGAAGAGACAGGGTTGTGTAACAAAGAGACAATGAAGAAACAGGGTTGTGTAATGATGCAAAAGGGATGGAAAAAAATTGTAGGGAACAAAGTTTTTTACAACAACATTTTTATACATTTTCAATCAGGGACCAATTTATGTGAGCGGGCAGGGACGCAAAAATTTTGCCAGCAATATTAAAAATGGATAAAGGGGCGATGTAATTGTAAAAATAATATCTTTTTTTTAATTAATTTTGTGAAACTTTTTATTAATAATGTCTTTTATTAATGTATTTTACAAAGTGTATTAGATTTTTCCTACTTTTCAACTTTATTCTCTCTATTTTTGACATTGTTTAGGTACTACTACTCCCAGCATGGAACAGACTGTTCCATGCTGGGAGCTGTTGTACCTGCACTAAGAGACAGATCTTGACACCCGTTGTGATTGTCCTTTATATTCCTGAGATGCTGAGATCTCTGCTGCGCTCCGCATCTCTGCTCTGCACTCCGGAACAGAGTGTGCTCCATGTTGGGAGAAGTAGTACCTGCAATAAGGGACAAATTGCAACAGGTGTCACTCTTGACACTCTTTGCAATAGTCCTTTATATTCCTGAGATGCAAGCGCCACCCTGCAGCGCTCCGCATCTCTGCTCTGCACTCCGGCCAGTGATGTAAATAGAACTTCACATCACTGATTCATATTTGCCACTCAGAGCGGTGATTGGCCGGGTGGTACATATATGAATTAGTGATGCGAAGTTCTATTCACATCACTGGCCGGAGTGCAGAGCAGAGATGCGGAGCGCAGCAGAGAGTCACTCCGCATCTCAGGAATAGCACTATTGCAAAGAGTGTCAAGAGTGACACCTGTTGCAATTTGTCCCTTATTGCAGGTACTACTTCTCCCAACATGGAGCACACTCTGTTCCATGCTGGGAGCTGTAGTACCTGCCGCTGAGAGTTGTGATTGGCCGGCACCATCTGGCCAATCACAACTCTCAGCGGCGGCATATATGAATCTGTGATGTGAAGAGAACTTGAAATCACAGTGGAGTGCAGTGCAACCCGCCTTTACAGATTATAAAGGACGATTGCAATGGTGCGATCTGTCTCTTAGTGCAGGTACTACAGCTCCAAGCATGGAACAGTCTGCCTCCCAGCATGCCTTTGGCTGTCCGGACATGCTGGAAGTTGTACAACAGCTAGAGGCAGAATTTTGATGGTGAAAAAGGTGTCAACCCTATCTGTGTAAAAAACAAAAGGCAACAAAACACAATGGGGAGGTTATATTGTTTGCGTGAAAAATGTGCACAATATTTCTTTGCATTTATGGGGTTTCTGTATCTAATTTAAGAAATTGCGTAATTTTTTTAATTTCTTTTTTTAAAGGGGTTGTGCGCTGCCCTGCCTTTCGGAGCTCCGCTCACAGCGTCTGGAAGTTCATTACTCCGAACGCTGTGTGCGGGCTTCCGTGTTCGCGGCCGCCGGGCGTGACGTCACGCCCTGCCCTTCGTGACGTCTCGCCCGCCCCCTCGTGACGTCTCGCCCGCCCCCTCGTGACGTCTCGCCCGCCCCCTCAACGAAAGTCTATGGGAAGGGGGCGCGACCGCTGTCATGCCCCCTTCCCATAGACTTTGGTAGAGGGGGCGGGTGTGACATCACGAGAAGACGTCGCGGCCGCGAACACGGAAGCCCGCACACAGCGTTCGGAGTAATGAACTTCCGAACGCTGTGAGCGGAGCTCCGAAAGGCAGGGCAGCGCACAACCCCTTTAAAAAGAATGGGCATTGGGGGAAAAGACACATATCAATGACCTTCCACAATTCTACGCTACCTAGGGAATGAAGTACACATGCGCAATTTTTGTTCAAAACTATTATTTTCAACATGGATGATAAATGCGAGAAATCTATTTGCGGACACTAAGCTGCACCTACTCTAAATGCGAAGACAAAAAATGTATTAAGCGCGTGGCAACTAAAAAAATAAATCACAGCTTTTTCTTGCGTTTTTTCTTGCATTTTTGCTGGCGTGCGGAAACAATAATTTTTTTACCCTGTGGTGATTTTTTTTCACTGCCTTCAGGTACCACAATGTGGGTCAGATGCAGAGCGCCCGGTCCGCAGAGTGCAAGAAGGTGAGGAGTGATGTATAGCATATACATATACAGGGTGCAGGGCATCACTACTTACCTCTGCCAGCTGTATAGTATACAGGGGTGCATAGTGTACCCATGTATACTATACAGGAGCCCAGCAAGGAAAGCGTTAACCCACGTTGCTGCTGAGCAGTTCTGGGTTAAGTCTTTGTGCGCTATCCTGTATATACACCCATCTATAGTTGACTGTATATACAGGATACAGTAGGCAGACGTCAACAATTGGGGGCTCCCTATACGAAACACACTGCAGTACGGGCGCAATCCCCAGGGGAGAGCGACAAAAAAATGTGTAAACCTTTTTTTTCTTCTCATTTCAGATACGTGAATGCGGAGGACTACATCAGATTCGGTGGATTGCGACAATGACCAGTTTTTGTATGTCAATAAAAGGGTTAATGAGGGCTGTGGGGGAGTGTTTTTTTAAATAAATTTTTTTTTTCAATGTGTCGTGTTTTTATAATGGAATTTTCAGGCTTAGTAGTGGAAGCCGTCTTGTAGACAGAATCCATTACTAAGCCAGAGCTTAGTGTTAGCCACAAACCAGCTAGTGCTAACCCCCAATTATTACCCCGGTACCCACTGCCCCAGGGGTGCCGGGAGGAGCCAGTACCAACAGACAACAGGGACTAGGCAATAACAGGCTGGCGTTATTTAGGCTGGAGAGGGCCAGTAACAATGGTCCTCCCCCACCCTGGTAACGTCAGGCTGTTGCTGCTTGGTTGGTATCTTGGTACCTGGCTGATGCTGAAAATATGGGGAACCTTATGCATTTTATTTATTTATATATTTTAAAAAACGCATAGGGTTCCCCGTATTATCATTCTCAGCCAGATACCAACCAAGCAGCAACAGCCTAATGTTACCAGGGTGGGCCAGGACCATTGTTACTGCCCCCCCCAGCCTAAATAACACCAGCCTGTTACAGCTAAGGCCCAGGAGCGCCATTTTTGACGATCCAGACCTGTTGGTACCGGCTCTTCCTGGCAACCCCTGTGGCTGTGGGTACCAGGGTAATAATTGGGGGTTAGTGCTAGCTGTTTTTGGTGCTAATGCTAAGCCCCGGCTTAGTGATGGATTCTGTCTACAAGACAGCTTCCACTACTAAGCCTGAAAATTCAATTATAAAAAACACGACACATTGAAAAAGAAAATTTTATAAAAAAAAAAACACTCCCCCACAGCCCTCGTTAACCATTTTATTGACATTATAAAAATGCTGGTCATCGTCGCAGTCCACCGAATCTGAAGTAGTTCTCCGCATTCACGCATCTGAAATAAGAAAAAAAGAAAAACACAAAAAATGGGTTAGTATTTTTTTTTTGCGCTCTCCCCTGGGGAGAGCGCACATAATGCAGTGTGTTACTAAACAGGAATTGTTGCGAAACTACAACTCCCATCACGAGGGGCTGTAGATAAACAACAGCTGGAGTCTCCCTGTTTGGGAACACACTGCCAGAAAGGCTCTGTTCCCATTATGCAAAACACATTATGAGAACAGAGCCATACTTACCACCCTGGCTTCAAGCCTGGACTGTGTAGCTCCACCCCCTAACGATGTCATCACTAGGGGGCGGAGTAGTAAAGGTCGTGGCGGTTTCAGGAATGAGACCCAGTGAGATCTGTCCCTCTGCCGATCTGTCCCTTGGACTACTACTGTGTCCTATGATGGGAGTAGTTGTAGTACCGCAGTGTTGAGGGACAGCTCTTGCACATCCCCCGGCTGCGGGACTCTATTGGGACTGTTAGGACTACTACTCCCATCATGGACAGACTCCATCCATGATGGGAGTTGTAGTCCTGAGGTTGAGGTGCAGATCGCAGCAGGTCCTTCTGCAGAGACCAGCTGCGATCCGCAATTATTAACTTGAAAAGCCGGCGGTATATGCGGCTTCACTGCGCTGCCGCCGACTCCTGTATACACTGTCATAATTCATAATCCCCGCCGCCGGAACACGGGAGCTCTGATTGGTTAATAATGAATATGAGAGCATATACAGAAGCCAGTGGCACGTGCAGCTTCACTGCTTCACTGCGCTACAGCTGCCATAATTCATAATCCCTGCCGAAACACGGGAGTTCTGATTGGTGAATAGTTATTAACCAATCAGAGCTCCCGTGTTCCGGCGGCGGGGATTATGAATTATGACAGTGAATACAGGAGTCGGCAGCAGCGCAGTGAAGCCGCATGTGCCGACGGCTTTCTAAGTTAATAAATGCGGATCGCTGCGGGTCTCTGCAGAATGACCTGCTGCGATCTGCACCTCAGCCCCAGGACTACAACTCCCATCATGGGCAGAGTCTGTCCATGATGGGAGTAGTAGTCCTAACAGTCCCAATAGAGTCCCGCAGCCAGCCCTCAGCACTGCACTCAGGAGCCAGCCCTCAGCACTGCGGTACAACAACTACTCTCATCATGGGACAGATTCTGTCCCATGATGGGAGTAGTTGTAGTATTGCAGTGCTGAGAGCTGGCTCCTGCATCGTCCAGCGTATGACACTTTTCTACGTGTCCTTGCTACCACTCGTACATTTTTACAAAAAAAAGCGCAATTGCGCAAAAAAAAAAAAAACATCTAATTTTTTTGTTGTGCAAATTATACATACCAGTCCACTGGATTAAGTGGTGTAGGGTACACCAAACAGGTGACAACTTTAGGAAATCATCCACCCAAAAAAAAAAACGCAGCTCAAATGCAAAAAAAGCGCAATTGCGCAAAATCTGTAGACATGAATAGTAGTCTAAAGGCAATGATACATGTCCCCCTATGTGTGTGTTTTATTTTACGCATTAACCTGCGCCAAAGTGATCTCCTCATTTTGTGCTATTTTTATGGGTTTGCATTTTCTTCTTGCTGCATGCTTGCAGGGGGCGTAGTTTGCAGATGTGCTGGTTAGTACACAAAATTTATAATTTGCGCAAAAATGATTGGCGTATGAATGTGTTTTTTTCAATTTCTTTTTTTTTGCACACTCTAGGGGCTTCCTGCCATTTGCGCAAATTTATGAAGTGACTTGTGCCACATAATGAATTTTGAGCAACTGGGAAAACCACGCACTGGCGCAGCAGGTTTCGCATTGCGCAAAAAATCAGCAGTAAAGATAACCACCCCCTCACCCCCCAATCTGTCTGACTAAGTTGATTCGCACTGTGGAGGTTGTCTGGTGCTCTGTACAGACGCTGCCTTAATAAGCCTCAGACAGCAGGGGGGGCAAGTGCAATAAAGTGCAGGGGCTGAGTCACAGGAGTCGCCCGCTGAACGGCTGGGTCACACGGTAATTTATAGCGTTGGCTAATAATTATTTACACCCCCCCCCCCCCTCTGTGGTGCTCAGCGTCCTGCTGATCATGTTATTAATTCCATCAGCAAACAGCGGGACCTTGGTATGAAGATAAAAGGGGCAGAAAAGTCCCCAAAAAAATCCAGTATCCCGCATGATAGACAATGAGATCAGCAATTATTCTACCAGGATTATCCACCATTTCTATTCCCACAAAGTTTATAGAAAACAAGGAAGGAGGTATCATAGAATGTATATACATGGAAACTGGATATCAGAGGACAACCTGCGCATAACTACAATTACATATACGAGATAGATAGATAGATGTATAGATAGAGATGAGATAGATAGATATGAGATAGATAGATATTAGATAGATGGATAGATATGAGATAGATACATATGAGATAGATAGATAAATAGATAGATAGGAGATAGATAGATAGAAGATAGATAGATAGATATGAGATAGATAGATATGAGATAGATACATATGAGATAGATATGAGATAGATAGATAGATATGAGATAGATACATATGAGATAGATAGATAGATATGAGATAGATAGATAGATAGATAGATATGAGATAGATACATATGAGATAGATAGATAGATATGAGATAGATAAATAGATAGATAGATATGAGATAGATAGATGTAAGCAACAGGGGTGGGGGGCAGAATAACCAAATGTAGTCCCAAATATGCAGGGGTGCAGGCAGGCATAATAGCACGGTCCCAATTGCAGACCATGAAGGCAGATCCAAAGAAGAAATTATCCTTGCAGCACACCCATAAAGTGCAAAACAGATGAGGTTTTATTAACCCATGTGGACGATCACGCTGCCATCACGCCCCCTCCTATAGACCTGCATTGAGGGGGTGGGGTGTGACATCATGAGGGGCAGGGCTATGACATCACGAGCTCCCGGCGCCCGCTCCAGCGTTCAGAACAGATTGTTCCAAACGCTGAGCAGCGGAGTACCCCTTTAATCATATAACTGCAATTCACACATTTAGCGGCAGGGGTAGGAATCCCTACTTCTGATTGATAGATATTTCTGTGTCTTCAAACCTCAAGATATATTTGACTTAACCAGTCGATCTCGAAGGTTTGAAGAGCGTCTGTAAGATTACAGAGGACAGTCATTAAATTCAGGAATATTCAGAAAAGTAGACATCAAAATATTCCAATGTTTATTCAGAGCGCTATCAACAGCTTATATATAGATGTATAGAGTGGATACCAAATGTTGATACAAAAGGAAAACGTGGTTTTGGATCTCGTTTTTCGTGGTCATAAAGAAGTTTAGACCTATCAAGTAGCATGACCCTGGACTTTTCTTGTCCCAATAAAGTGGTCGAATAGCGATATTTGGAAAAATCACATACCCTTTTATCCAACATGACTGCAAGTTAGTCATCGGACTCAACGATGTGTCTCGCTTGTAGCCTCCGACTGCCTGGGAGCGAGCGTTTCATTGGTCGCTGATGGCAACTGTCCAAATGCAAAATGGAGTTACAATCAGTATCTTTGACATAAAACTTTTTAGTAAGACGATCATTATTACTGAGACCAATGTATCCAAAAAGGGGATAGAAGTAGTAGATGCATTATAGTAGTGTAAATTTGATATGTGCATTAACTGAATTGAGATATGTATGGAAAGCATGTAATTGTGTCATGTCACCCCTCCAGACCAGAAAAACATCGTCAATATATCGCCACCACCCCAGCAAATTGCTGGAGTGGTGGGATACGTAGACGTGTGTCTTTTCCAGCACCACCATGATCACGTTTTTGTCTTACCTTTGCTACATTAGAGAGATAGATTTATTTAATAGACCACAACAGGTGAAAGATTTGGTATTGAATGTGTACTTTAATACTAATACATAGACCAATATATGGAGGGTAATACCCAGGGGCATTGTTAGGGGTTGGCTAATGGGGCTGTAGCCCTGGATCTCAGGCCCATAGCCCCGGGTTATGCTCTGGCTACTGCTTTAAGACAGCGGTGGCTTCTGGGAAGTGACATGATGCTCTTGGCTCCTGTCAGTCCCGTTGTTCTCCCGCCCTCCGCACATAGCCGTGGTCTCAAAAGATTTCAGGCTCGGCTAGGTGCAGAGAGTGGGAGAAGAGCATCTCCTCGGGGAATACAAACTTAACTCGCTGCAGCGTACATTTACAACGCATGTCCCTAAGGGGTTAAAAAAGAAAAAAAATGCATGATGCACCCCTTTTATTTGCTTACCAGCCAGGTAGAAAAAAAATTATAATAATGATTTTAAAAATATATAACCCTTCCCCCCAATATAAATAAAAATTGTCACCTTTTCCTATAAATTTTGAAAAAAAAATATAATAAAAATAAAAAAAAACACTATATATCTGGTATTGCCACATACGTAAATGTCCGATCTTTGAAAATATAATGTTTACTATCCCACGCAGTGAACGGAATAAGCTTCAAAGAATTCCAAACGCCAAAATTGAAGATTTATGATCGCATCAACCAACCATGATAGGGGATAGCTAGGTGATCGTTGAGGTCTGCCTGCTGGGACACCCACCGATCACCAGAATGGAGGAGTAATGTCCTTGGGAATACTTCAAGCATTTTCTTAGGGGTGCGTTTGAGGGTGTGGTTAGGGGGGGGGGTGGCTGGGCTATGCGCTCTAGCCCTGGGTCTTTTGGAGACCTAGCAACACCCCTGGTATTACCAATAGATATACAAATATATGAACCAATATATTATATATATATTGAATGTGTACTGTCAATACACGCTGCATGATTTATGCTGTATTTGCTGCCCAGTTCAGTTATGCTTTTTGGCATTCCAAGTTACACCACAGTGCCACCTAGTGGCCATACCTAAAAGTCGTGCCTAAAAGCAGCGCTTTCCATATATACGGGCCTGTATGAGGACTAATTTTTTGCACCCCGAACTGTAGTTTTTAACAGTACCATTTTTGTTTTGATGTGACTTTATGATTGTTTTTTTTTATTTTTTTTATTAAATTTGGGACTTACAGTTAGTTTCTAACTACAACTCCCAGCACGCCCTGATACAGCCTGTGGCTCAGCAGCTGCCCCAAATGAACACTACAACTCCCAGCATCCCCAGACTGAGAAAAACTATTCTATTGGAGATCGGGAACTCTTGGCCATTAAGCTTGCCTTAGAAGAGTTGCGTCACTTATTGGAAGGATTAAAGGGGTATTCCAGGAAAAAACTTTTTTTTATATATATCAACTGGCTCCAGAAAGTTAAACAGATTTGTAAATTACTTCAGTACTTATGAGCTTCTGAAGTTAAGGTTGTTCTTTTCTGTTTAAGTAATCTCTGATGACACCTGTCTCGGGAACCGCCCAGTTTAGAAGCAAATTCCCATAGCAAACCTCTTCTAAACTAGGCGGTTCCCGAGACAGGTGTCATCAGAGATTACTTAGACAGAAAAGAACAACCTAAACTTCAGAAGCTCATAAGTACTGAAAAGATTAAGATTTTTTAATAGAAGTAATTTACAAATCTGTTTAACTTTCTGGAGCCAGTTGATATATATAAAAAAAGTTTTTTCCTGGATAACCATTTTAACTCACCCTGTCAGTATCTACACAGACCATAAACATCTTTTCTATCTTTTCTATCTTCTGAACCCCCGGCAGGCCAGATGGTCTCTTTCCTTTTCCCGGTTTTATTTCTTTATTAATTTTTGACCCGCGGACAAGAATGTCAGAGCTGATGCTTTCTCTAGAGCTTCTGATGTAAAAGGTCTGGACTCTACTTCTCGGCAAATAGTTCCTCCTGAACGCATAATTACGGTGGCGCCTCTTGTTCTTCATTCTTTTGTGCCTCCTTGTCTGAGACGCAAAGTGTTGTATTGGGGCCATTCTTCTTTACTAGTACGGAAGTCCATTCAATTGATCACCCAACATTACTGGTGGCTGAACCTGGAGGGTGATGTCACTGATTTTGTACGTTCCTGTACAACCTGTGCCCGTGAAAAGAATCTTTACCAGTCTTTTACTTCCTTTGCCTATCCTGGAGTGCCCTTTGTCTTACATTGCTATGGACTTTGTCACCAATCTGCCTCCCTCCTGCAACAACACAGTCATTTGGGTTGTCGTTGATCATTTTCCCAAGATGCTCATTTTGTGCCCCTCACTGGACTTTCTTCTGCTCTACAACTGGTGGACCAATTCCTTTGACATATCTTTCGCTTGCATGACCTACCATCTCACATTGTCTCTGATTGTGGGGTTCAGTTTGTTTCCAAAATTCTGGTGGGCTCTCTGCTCTCGTCTCAAGATCAAGCTTGACTTCTCTTCTGCATACCACCCCCAGACCAACGATCAGGTAGAGAGGGTGAATCAAATTCTCGGAGATTATCTACGTCATTTTGTTTCTGCTTGACAAGACGATTGGGCCAACCTGCTTCCATGGGCAGAGATTTCATATAACCACCGGGACTCTGAAGCTACTAAAACTTCCCCTTTCTACATTGTCTACAGCCGTCACCCTCGTCCTCCTCTTCCTTTATCTGTTACTTCTGAAGTACCCGCGGTGGATATTCTGTTATGGGACTTTTCTTCTATTTGGCAAGAAACTCGGCACTCTTTAATTCTTGCATCCACCCGCATGAAATCACAGGCAGACAAAAAGAGAAGACCTCCTCCGATCTTTTCACCAGGTGATAAAGTCTGGTTATCCGCCAAGTATATTCGTTTCAAGATTCCCAGCTACAAATTGGGTCCCCGCTTCCTGGGTTTTTTCAAAGTCATGCAACGCATTAATCCTGTGTCTTACAAACTCCATCTGCCTCAGTCTCTACGAACTCAGAACTTGTTTCACGTCTCTCTCCTCAAACCCCTTATTATGAATAGTTTTTCTCATGGGGATGTTGTTACGCCGAGCGCTCCGGGTCCCTGCTCCTCCCCGGAGCGCTCGCGGCGTTCCCCTCTCTGCAGTGCCCCGGTCAGACCCGCTGACCGGGAGCGCTGCACTGACACTGCCGGCGGGGATGCGATTCGCATAGCGGGATGCGGACGCTCGCGAATCGCATCCCAAGCTACTCACCTGTCCCGGTCCCTGGCTGTCAAGTCCTGGCGCGCGGCTCCGCTCCTTAGGGCGCGCGCACGCCAGCTCTCTAAGATTTAAAGGGCCAGTGCACCAATGATTGGTGCCTGGCCCAATCAGTCTAATTAGCTTCCACCTGCTCCACATCCATATAACCTCACTTCCCCTTCCCTGCTTTGCCGGATCTTGTTGCCCTTGTGCCTTGAGAAAGCGTTTCCAGTGTTTGCCATACCAGTGTTTCCCGACCTTCTGCTATCACCATTGACTACGAACCTTGCCGCCTGCCCCGACCTTCTGCTACGTCTGACCTTGCCTCTGCCTAGTCCTTCGGTCCCACGCCTTCTCAGCAGTCAGCGAGGTTGAGCCGTTGCCGGTGGATACGACCTGGTTGCTACCACCGCAACAAGACCATCCCGCTTTGTGGCGGGCTCTGGTGAATACCAGTAGCAACCTAGAACCGGTCCACCGACACGTTCCACGCCAATCCCTTGCTGACACAGAAGATCCACATCCAGCCTGCCGAATCCTAACAGATGTCTCTTCCACTCCTGTCTCTGGTTCCTCTGACATCTTTGAAGTTAAAGTGATTTTGGCTGCCAAGATGTCAGAGGAAAACGCGCATGCGCCAGCTTTTTAAAATGTTAAGGGCCAGTACACCATTGATTGGTGCTAGTCTCTGTTGACCCTATATTATCCTGCACTTCCTTTAATCCTTGCTGGATCTTTGTGCCTTTATTGCCTTATAGAAAACGTTTACTTGTGTCTTGCCTTGCAGTGTATCTGACCCCTTGCTACATATCCTGACCTTGCTCCTGTCCCGCCTGCCTTCTGACCTCTTGCTATGTGACCTGACCTTGCATCATTGCCACCAGCCCAGACCTCCTGCCTGTCCTGACTTCATCTGTGCCTTATCCTTCCTGTGCCACGTTATACCTCGGCTGCCTGTGGGGACGAGTCTTATCAGGGGTATCGACCTGGGTGCTGTCTGCCGCAGCAAATCCATCCCGCTTTGCGGCAGGCTCTGGTGAAAACCAGCACCACCTTAGACTTCGCTCCCTGGTACGGCCCACCCATCATCCTCACAGGTCAGTGGATCCACCTCACCACAGCCGTAACAGCTATATATGAAATATATTAAATTTGATATGCTATATTACTATAGTGAAAAATAGAGGTTCTTAGCTTACCATTCGGCCAAATAGCATGTACCATCCCACCACGATAAGGTGACCCCCGTCCCAATGAGGTCGGTCACCTTTTTGTGGTGGGATGGTACATGCTATTTGGCCAAATGGTAAGCTAAGAACCTCTATTTTTCACTATAGCAATATAGCATCTCATATTTCATATATAGTTTTGTACTAGCAGCGTGCTGCTATAATTCTTTTGCTTGTGTTTGTAGTTCCGCCGCAGCAGCGTGCACCTGTATCCTGTGTCCATACAATGGTTGTGTATCAGAATGTGCCGACCAACTTCTACCTTTTTAGATAGATTGATAGATAGATAGATAGATAAAAAAGTATAAAAATAGTATTCTCCTGTTTATAGATAGATAGATATTTGTACCTAAACCTTGTGGGAGAGGAAAAGCAATGATGGAGCTTTTGTCCTCAGATGAGGCTGAGCTGTGATGAAGAGATTCTGGATGAAGGACCTGTGATATGGGTGCATAGGGTGAAAATGTTTTTTGTTTTTTTTTGTGTGTGGTTGTGAAGCAAAAAATAGAAGGTACGTGGCTTCCCAAAGGGGCGTGGCTTGCAAGCTGGATCTACACACTCAGAGCGGAGCTTGTGGAGTAAGGTATTATAAGTTCCATTAGATTTGCATGGGAATTTAGACAATAACCCCGACCCTCACAAATAGGGGTAGTTTAGGGTTAGTTTAAGTTTATATATTGCTATATTTGAATTTGAGATATAAGTAACACGTGACCACATTTCATCGAAATATCAAAAAAAGTCATGCTAAAACATACATATATACATCCATCCATACAGCCATACATACATATACATACATTTAATTTTTAGGTACAATATATATATATATATATATATATATATATATATATATACCAACAAAAAGTCCAACAGCACTCACGGGTTCAAGTAAAAAACACAACGGTGTTTATTTAAACCATGTTCAAATGCAACGTTTCAGTGATATCCACCACCTTTTTCAAGCATGGTATACAACTGTGCAAGACAAACCTTTATATGGTATCATATTAAGTTAATTACAAACTCCAATCAATATAATCAAACATAATTCATACAGTAAAAAGACATGATCAGTACAAAATTCATAATATAAAAAGTGCAAGTGATAACAGTGTGTTTAGAAACAACAATGGTCACCGTACATACAATAGATCATCGTTGTTATTAAAAATACAAAGTGCAGATAATAAAGACGCAGCTGCAACTACGTCCTCCAGTGATTAAAAACAACATTGCCATGGGGACAGACCACTCACCTCCTGTGTATGGGCGCCGCCATTACGGCGTCTCACATGTAGTCATATGGCTCCCGGTCATGTGACGCTCCCGAGCTCCGCCCCGTCATCACGTGACCGGCGCGCACACTCGCGCATGCGCACCTGCCACTTTGATGCCGAAAACAGCATCAAGAGACCTGGCGGAGACACGGGAGCGCCCCAAGCACCAGGACCAAACTAACATCATAAATCCCAATGTAAAATGACAAATTGGAATACAGATAGTATCTAGAGAGATAGATGGTGATGTACAAAATAAATGCAGGGGCAAAAAGACATCATTACGCTCAAAAGTCAGAAAAAATCAGAAAAAATCAGAAAAAATCGTCTGTGAATGACAGGAAAACCTATCAATCATACAGAAATTCTTTTGGTAGTGTATCAACAAACGCATCAAAAACGCGTCATGTGTATAGGGGGAAGAAAAATGTTTTTGGTTGTGTCAGTGGATACGTCAATGGGCACACAAATGTATACGAATGTACAGATGTGCATCCAGAGACATCTCGCTAAGGACAAAGGGGGAAAATTATATTTATGTAACTAAAAAGTGAGTACTAAAATGTGGAGTCAAAGTTCCACAATGTGCCCAAAAATATACAAAGAGGGTATAGTATGTGTGTATATATATATACATGCATATAAGGACCAACAAATCAAAGTTGGTGTATAAAAATAAGATAAAAGGTGCAGTGAATATAGTAATAATAATAATAATAATAATCGTAATAATAATAATAATAATAATAATGAGTAAATGTAATAATAATGAGTATTAAGTGTCTACTGTGAATGTATATGATATATAGATTAGCTCTCGTATTGGGCAGCTGTCCCATATTAAATGACCTTACGTTTTTTTGTTTTTTTTTAAGGGAAATGTCACTTTAAGAAGATTATTCTTATGCTTATTTATATTTGTTTTGATAGTTTTGTTTTTTCTACACAAGGTCTTAGGGCCAGAGCCCCCCCTCAGCCTCCCGGGTATGAGAAAACAGAGGGGGCATTATACTGACAGGATGGCTGGGGCAGCATAATAACAGGATCAGTGGATGCCATGCCTCTCCTTTGTCTGCGGCCACAGATGTTTCCCATGATAGCACCCAGATTCCGGTGAAAATATAAAGCTTGTTTTATCGGTATTCGCCAAGTGTCTGATACAAATGCAAATGAGCTCCAAGTGGCGAGGGCTGATGGTTGGCGCTGGTGCGCAGCTGATGGCTGTGCCGGCTTCTGTCCGGATTATGTCAATTTTTCGCCACATGTACAGGACAAGCGTTTGCTCCCAGTTATCAGCCAGACCTACTGGACTGTACTAGTGCTCATCCAGGGCTTCCTGGTTCAGCTACGATAAAAACGAAATAAATGTATAAATAAAACTACATCACCAGCCAGTATATATGCGATCCAAAAAAAGATATACCTGTCCAGAGGAAAAGTTGCTGAGTTGCCCATAGCAACCAATCAGATCGCTTCTTTCATTTTGCAGAGGCCTTGTTTAAAATGAAAGTAGCAATCTGATTGGTTGCTATGGGCAACTCGGCAACTTTTCCTCCGGACAGGTTTTAATAAATCTCCCCCCATAAAGTGTAGAGCAGTGCTTCTCAACCAGGGTGCCTCCAGCTGTTGCAAAACTACAACTCTTAGCATGCCTGGACAGCCTTCGGCTGTCCAGGCATGCTGGGAGTTGTAGTTTTGCAACAGCTGGAGGCATTCTGGTTGGGAAACACTGTGTAGAGTTTATATCTTGTGTATATAGTGAAGGACAGCATGAGGTGGAGATACAAATGACCACATCAGGTCAGGACTGGTGCAGCTCAATGGGCCCCCTTGACTCCGCCCATTGTCCCACCCTTTGACACGCCCCCACCTTACCACTGGGGTGACACACTGTAACAAACCTCCTCTTCATGCTGCTTACTGAGCGAGTGGTTCTGATGCTGGTTGTTTGACTTTCTTGTGGCAGACAGAGCGGTGCCCCCCATCAAGAGGGCGCTCTAGGCGGCTGCCTATTTTGCCTATAGGCAGAGCCGGCCCTGCATCAGGTGGTAGATGTTCTATGGACTGTGTGACCTAGGCTTTCTTGAAGATATCAGTTTGTAAGACAGACAGGAATATAAGAGAAAAAAGGAGGACAGCGTATAATCGTATAATTCCGTGGGCTAAATATCCCAAATGCCCAATAAAGAGTAATGCTCACCTTGGGTGACACTTGGTTTCATGCATTGAACCCCTGAGTACCGGGGTAGTGGAAGCGGTCCTAGGCTGCAGCCTGCAGGGGTAACCGGGCTCTTTACAGGAGTCGGTGAAGGTCCAGACGACGGCAGAAAGAAAAAAGACCTGTGGTGGCGCTGTCCAGGTGGGTGTGCAAGAAGATCGGACTCAGATGAGTGGGTGAAACATGTACAGTGGTCCCTCAACATACGATGGTAATTCGTTCCAAACGACCCATCGTTTGTTGAATCCATAGTATGTTGAGGGATTCGTGCAATGTAAAAAGTGCATTTAATACTCACCGCGTCCTCACCGCTCCCGATGCTGTCCCAATGGGCTCCTGATGCTGTCCCGCTGCTCCGGCGTCTTCTTCAGGATCCTCGGGCTTCTTCCGCATCTTCTCCGGTGGCCGGGCCTCGCTTTCTGGTGACGTTATTACATTGCAGCGTGCACAGCGACGTAATAACGACCCCGGAAAGCGAGGCACAGACCCCGGAGAAGATGCGGAAGAAG
Organism: Hyla sarda; assembly: GCF_029499605.1. Taxonomy (NCBI): domain Eukaryota; kingdom Metazoa; phylum Chordata; class Amphibia; order Anura; family Hylidae; genus Hyla; species Hyla sarda. The sequence continues at coordinate 20,136,496 of NC_079190.1, read as the reverse complement.
CCCGAGGATCCCGAAGAAGACGCCGGAGCAGCGGGGATAGGTAAGTGAACCTGTCCGGGATGCTTAAACTGCTATCTGACAGCAGCTTAAGCATTTTGCGCTGTCGGATAGCAGTTAATGCGATGGCCCCGACATATAAAAGCATCGTATGTTGATGCTGACATCGACATGCGATGGCCTCTGAGAGGCCATTGTATGACGATTTGATCATATGTTGGGGCCATCGCACGTCGGGGGGTTACTGTATTTTATTCATACATGGATCAGTTGTGCAAGACGCGTTTCGAGGGTAAACGTCCCTCTTTATCAATTGCATGGTAAAGAGGGAAGTTTACCCTCGAAACGCGTCTTGCACAACTGATCCATGTATGAATAAAATACATGTTTCACCCACTCATCTGAGTCCGATCTTCTTGCACATCCACGTGGGCAGCGCCACCGCAGGTCTTTTTTCTTTCTGCTGTCGTCTGGACAGAATAGGTGCAGAGCAGTAGAAGTCCTGCAGATTGGAACAAGAGAATCTAATATGGAAGAGTCTAAGCGGTCAGTAGACGGACAAAGAGCACAAGTCAGGGCTCCCTCTACCTATAAGCAAAATAGGCAACCGCCTAGAGGGCACTCTTGATGGGGGGTGCCACTCGGCATGCCTCGCTCAGCCAGCAGCATTAGGGGGAGGTTTGTTACAGTGTGTCACCCCAGTACTAAGCTAATTACATGAGGAGGAGACCTGTTACAGTGTGTCACCCCAGTACTAAGCTAATTACATGAGGAGGAGACCTGTTACAGTGTGTCACCCCAGTACTAAGCTAATTACATGAGGAGGAGACCTGTTACAGTGTGTCACCCCAGTAGTAAGGTAAGGCGTGTCAAAGGGCGGGCCAATGGGCGGAGTAAAGGGAGCGGCAAAATTTGCTTTTGCCTAGGGTGACAAAAATCCTTGCACCAGCCCTGGCACAAGTGGGTTGCGAGACAGAGACAAGAGGGAAGATCTATGAAGGTTCAGAATTGAGCTTTTTCGACTAGGAGGAGAATAATAAATAAAATGATACAAGAAACGGAGAGGCAGTGTGATGTTCTACAAGGGATACAAGATCCATGGTTGCTGCTTTGTAGGTAAGTGGAACTATGGATGACTGACTGCAAAAAAAAAAAAAGTGTAATGAGGCATGCTGGGACCTACTTTACATAAGTAAAAATTTTAATCAGTTGTACATGATAAGAACAATTGTGGTTTCTATAGGAACCTACCTACTGGGTGCCTATCTACAGGGGAGGGCTACCTACTTCGGGGCTATGTACAGGGGAACCTACCTTCTGGGGGCCTATCTGCATGGGAGAAATACCTACTGGGAGGCTATGTAAAAGAAAAAACTACCATCTGGGGGTGGGGGGAGTATCAGCTTACTGGGGGCCCTCCGTCTAGCAACGGCCAGGACTCGTGGCTAATAGCGCACGGCACTGATGGCGGTGCCGCACACTATTAACCATTTAGATGCGGCATTCAAAGTTGATCACCGCGTCTAAAGTGAAAGTAAACTACCCCCGGCTAGCTCAGTGGGCTGTTCGGGACCACCGCGGCGAAATCGTGTGGTCTCAAACAGCTGGAGCACACAAGGAGGGCCCCTACCTTCCTCCTGTGTGTCCAATCACCAAATGAGTGCTCAGTACCTGAGATCCAGGCATGAGCAGTCAAGCGTCAGAATCATTGATCAATGGTTTCCTATGGGATAACAAGGATCAATGTAAAAGATCAGTGTGTGCAGTGTTATAGCCCCCTTTGGGAGCTATAACATTGCAAAAAAAATTTGAAAATAAAAAGTTAATAAAGATCATTTAATCCCTTCCCTAATAAAAGTTTGAATCACCCCCCTTTCCCCCCCAAAAAAACAGTGTAAATAAAAATAAATATATGTGGTATCGCTGAGTGCAGAAATGTCCGAATTATAAAAATATATAATTAATTAAACCTCACGGTCAATGACGTTGGCGCAAAAAAATTCCAAAGTCCAAATTAACGTATTTTTGGTCACTTTTTGTATCATGAAAAAATTTATAAAAAGCAATCAAAAAGTCTGATCAATACAAAAATGGTACCGCTAAAACTTCAGATCACAGTGCAAAAAATGAGCCCTCATACCGCCCCGTACGCGGAAAAATAAAAAAGTTATAGGGGTGACAATTTTAAACGTATTAATTACGACCAAATCAAACCGATATAAGTAGGGTATCATTTTAACCATTTTGCCGTAGATTTTTGGGTAAAATAACTGATGTCATTGCAAAGTAGAATTGGTGGTGCAAAAAATAAGCCATCATATGGAATTTTAGGTGCAAAATTGAAAGAATTATGATTTTTTAAAGGTAAGAAGGAAAAAACGAAAGTGCAAAAACGGAAAACCATGAGTCTTTAAGGGGTTGATGGGGGCCTATACACTGGGGAAACTTCCTACTGGAGGCCTATATGCTGAGAAAACAAACTACCTATTGGAGGCACCTATATCCTTGCTGGGTGCACCTGTATACTGGGGAAGCTACATACTGGTGACACCTAACTAATTGCGGAAACTTCATACTGGGGGGCCTGTCTACTTACTGGAGTGACTAACTTACCTGTTAAGGAGACCTACCTACTCCTTTCCCACCAACCCTCTTACCTACCCACCAAGGGACCATTATTACTGTTTGAGGCACTACAGACATGGAAAAGGTAAGATGCTTTTCCGGCAGGTTCTGCTGAGATGAGGTGTGGCTGGAAGAAATCACCTGCGGGTCTGGGCCAGATGGATAAGCAAAAGGGAAAGTGACCGACTTTGATCAGAGAAGACGTCACCTGTGAGTCACTGGACGTAACTGCACTGTAATTACTTATATGGTCTCTGTATAATTTTTTTTATTTTATTTATTTATTATTAGTATGGTAACAATATGTGGCCATGGTAAGGCAGAATTATAACTTTTTGAATCCTGCATATGCCCCAGCATAGCTATTAAATCCGTGAACCCAACCATATACATATAGATACTTGTTTTGCAACCTGCTGCACCCTATGTAATTGTACCCTATGGCCCAAAGACGCATCTATGTTACCACACAAGTCCCTGCCCAACCATGTGATTACCCAAACTGACAGCTGTCGTCTCGGGTCACGGTTAGGCTCGTACTGACAGCAGTAAAATGGATGTAGACGGAAGCCGCATTAGGCCTATGGGAAACCAGCCTAAGACTTGCTTCACACATGCCCTTTTTCTGGATGTTTTTCCATAGCTTTGCTGTCATTTTGTTTCTAGATTTTTTTCAGCTTTTTTTTTACATTGTTTTTATGATATTATATAATGGTTATGTTTATTATTGGAAACAAAAACATAACAAATAAAAACTATTGCAAATTGACCCATAATTTCCAACAGAAAAGTTTTTGGTCTTTGAAAAAATACATATACACAAAAATATATACCGTATTTTTCGCCGTATAAGACGCACTTTTTCTTCCCCAAAACTGAGGGGAAAAAGTCGGTGCGTCTTATACGGCGAATACACCCCTATCGCGGCGGTCCCTGCGGCCATCAGCGGCCGGGACCCGCGGCTAATACAGGACATCACCAATCGCGGTGATGCCCTGTATTAACCCTTCAGACGCGGCGATCAAAGCTGACCGCGCGTCTGAAGGGAAAGTGACACTAACCCGGCTGTTAAGTCGGGCTGTTCGGGACCGCCGCGATTTCACCGCGGTGGTCCCGAACAGCCCGACTGAATAGCCGGGTTAGTGCTTACAGGACACCGAGAGGGACCTTACCTGCCTCCTCAGTGTCTTCTCCGTTCAGGGATCCCCTGTATGGCCGGCGCTCTCCTTCCTCGTCATCACGTCGTCGCGTACGTGCGTCGGCGTGCGTAACGACGTGATGACGGCGACGGAGAGCGAGGATACCCGGCCGGCAGCAGAGACGTTCCGGAGCGACGGGGACAGCGATGGAGCGACATCCAGGGCAGCGGTGACGGGTCCGGAGCGGCGGGGACACGTGAGTATTAAATCCTATGCAGTGGTCTTCAATCTGCGGACCTCCAGATGTTGCAAAACTACAACTCCCAGCATGCCCGGACAGCCAACGGCTGTCCGGGCATGCTGGGAGTTATAGTTTTGCAACATCTGGAGGTCCGCAGGTTGAAGACCACTATTGGGTTCAAAATCTTAAATTTTTTAGATTTTGCACCTAAAAATAGGCTGCGTCTTATACGCCGGTGCGTCCTATAGGGCGAAAAATACGGTAATTTCCTTTTAAATGATATAAAAAAATTAAAATAGATATAAAACCTAAAAACATGTAAATTAACTAAAATGGGTTTATGAAATGTAAAGAAAAAAAAAATCTAAAAATAAGGCATACATACTAAATAAATAATATATAAATAAAAATATCTTTAAAAAGTTTAAAGTGTAAATATGGACTAAAAAAATATACAAATAATAAAAAATATAAAAAAAAAGAAAATATCTAAAATATTTAAAATAAATAAATAGTAATAACAACAATAATAAAAAAATCAATAATAATAATAATAATAATAATATAATAAAAATAATAATAATAATAGTAATAATATGGCAAAACATTTTTAAAAGTCAAGTCTTTATTTAAAACTCGTGTTTCTGGCATCTTTCCTGGCAAGCGGAGCCATCAGATCCTGTGGGTTTATTCACATGATCCCTGTCTGTGCCAAGCTCAGCAGAAGGCTTCCGCCGTTTCCCGTGTGTGGTCCAGTTTTCCCATCTTTCCCTTTATCCACTTCAGAACTTGAAGGTCGTGCAGGTCATCGGCATACTAATAGGGGATCTGATGGATGAGCTGGTGTCATAGGGAAGAATAGGAGACTAAATTAATGACTTCTGCTCGGCTGAAGACCAAGCTTCCCCTCACTCCTGTCCCCGTCTCTCCACAAAATTGCCTTGTAATCCCAGATTTTTCCAGACAACATAAGGAGAAACTTCAAAGATCCACATGGTCAGTTTTACGTCTTGGGTTGGTTCAGTGGGTTTGTGCCTTTTTTTTTTTTTAATTACAGGGCATCGGGCTTGATTCCAAGACTAAAACATAAAAGGCTCTATTGTTCAAGAAAGGACTCGATTTTTTAAGATATTTTTTTTAATCAACCAAAAATTTAATTTTACCACGTTTATTCTAAATCCACAAAATTCACTTTACAACCTTTATCCAGATTTTTTTTTAAATACAATTTAATCATTAGGTTGTTTTGGTTACTTCTCCAGTCTCAGGTATCTGAAATCTAAAGTTTTGGTGCTGCAGTTCCTACCATCTAGTATTTGGTATGCCATATCTAGTATGCTGAGGTTTGGTGCCCCCAGTCCCTGGTATCTAATGATTTGATTCCCCCTTGCATTCTTTCTAAAGGGTTTGGCATCAATTTTTGGTAGCTAGAGTCTCTAATATCTAGAGGTTTTATGCCATAGTCCCTGGTTTCCTAGTCACGGGTTTGGTGCCATAGTAACTTGTATCTAAAGTTTTAGTGGTCTAGTTCCTGGTATCTAGAGGTATGGCATCCCAGACCCCAGTATCTAAAGGTTTGTTACCATAGTCTGTAATATCCAAAGGTTTAGTGCCCTATTGGTTTGCTAATTTGAATTTTGGTGCCTCGGACCATTGTATATCTAGATATATGGTACCAGCCCCATCTAGAGGTATGGTGACTCAGACTATGGGGTCTAGATATTTTGTGCCCTAGTACCTGGTAAATAGAAGTATGATGTCCCTTGTATCTATAGGTTTGTTACCCCAGTTTGCAATATCAAGAGTACCAGTATTTTGCCATATTGAGGGTTGGTGTATAAAGCCATCATATCTACAGATATGGTACCAGTCTTTGGTTTCTAGAGGTTTTGTGTCTCAGGCTATAGTATCTAGAGGTATGACGTCCCAGTCCCAGGCATCTAAAAGTTTTTTGCCTCAGTCCATGATATCCAAAAGGGTGGTGCCTTATTACTTTGCATGAATTTCGATGCCTCAGGCCATGTCATCTAGATATATGGTAACCAGTCCCTGGTATGTAATGGTTTTGTGTCTTACTCTATAGTATATAGACACATTAAGCCCTAGTACCTGATTTTTAGAGTTGTGATGTCCCAGTCTTTGGCATCTTAAAGGGGTACTCCGCTGCTCAGCGTTTGGAACAAACTGTTCCGAACGCTGGAGGCGGCGCCGGGAGCTCGTTCCGTCATAGCCCCGCCCCCTCATGAAGTCATGTCCCGCCCCCTCAATGCAAGTCTATGGGAGGGGGCATCACGCATTGAGGGGGCTTTGACGTCACAAACTCTTGGCTCCAGCATTCAGAACAGTTTGTTCCAAACGCTGAGTAGCGGAGTACCCCTTTAAAGTTTGGTGCCTCTTGATATACAGATGTTTGTTGCCTCAGTATTTTGCTGTTGGTATCTGAGGGCATCAAGTCTACAGATATGGGACCAGTCCCTGGTATCTAGAGATTTTGTGTCAGACTATAGTATCTAGAGGTACTGCATCCCAGTCCATGGTATCTAAACGCTTTTTGCCGCTTCTCAGCCTTTTGGCTAAGATCAAGTGTAGTATTTGTTCTTATCAGTTTCATGCCGGTGGCAGGCGACGCCAGTGTGGAGCTGGTGGGGATGGGTGCTGCATGGTAGGGGGCAGGTGTACCAGGGCGTTCCAGGGCTGGTTCTAAGGAATCAGCTCAACGGCTGCCTCGATGTGATCTGTTCCCTCCGGGTCTCGCCATGAGGCTGAAAGGGTCTAGAGCCGAGGTACTTTAGTGCCTTGGGGAGTGGTGACCCGAGGTGCCGAAACTCACTGGGAGGATAGACTCACTGAGTGGAAGCACGGGCACCATGAACTCTTCACCTTGTGGCACTCGCCTCTAGATTCCCGGCCTTCTGGCTAGGATCAGAGACATTTTTTATAGATCCGGCCGGATGTCCGGGCAGTATATCTGCGCACATTCACTTATTTTTTTATTTTTGTCTCACTGTGTCACTTTTTGCGTGTTGTGTATCCACAGGATTTGTCAGGATGTGGTATCCCTTCTGGGTGTCCCTCCTGGTGGTCTAGGGGAGGTGTGTGTGGCCATTAGGTTCCGCACCTCCCTGCAAACACCCTGGGTACTCCTGCATTGGCAGGGTACCAACTGTTATCAGCTCTGCGGGCAAATACCTTGGCTAACGCCAAGGGGGATGCTGGGAGCATTTGTGGTCTCTTAGTAGCTTCGGCAAAAAGGGACATCGAACCTGGAGCCTCGCAGGTACCTTTTGGTCTCAAGGCGAAGGGTAAGGTTTGTTGGGGGGGGCCTCTCTCCTATCGGAGAAGGGCTTGTGATAGACTGCATCCTTTCTGCACACTTTTTTTGTGTAACACGTTTGCACTTTTTCTTGCACTTTGGGGGATTCCAGAGCACTTTCCTCGGCTCTTAAAACTAAATGCTTATTGTCTCAGTCCATGATATCCAAAGGGTTAGTGCCCTATTACTTTGTGTGAATTTTGGTGCCTCGGGCAATTTATTTTAAATATAAGGCAACCAGTCCCTGGTATGTAAAGGTTTTGTCTCCTACACTATGGTATGTAGACATTTTGAGCCCTAGTACCTGATATTTAGAGGTATGGTGCCCCAGTCTTTGGCATCTAAAAGTTTTGTGCCTCAGCTCCTGATATACAGAAATTTGTTGCCTCAGTATTTTGCTGTTGCTATCTGAGGCCATTAACTCTAGAAATGGTACCAGTCCCTGGTATCTAGAGGTTTTGTACCTTAGACTATGGTATCTAGATCTTTGGTGTCCCAGTACTTGTGATACCAAAAAGTGAATGGCGTTAAACACCAACCACTATATGAAATCCCTAGTTTCTAGATGTTCAGTGTGTCAGTCCACGCCTTGTACCACATAAAACAAAGGGTAGGATCCACTGCTGTATCTCGTGCATTGGCCCCAGAATAAATTTCCCTGCTCACCCACTGGTGGCCCACTCCACTATATGAAGCACATGTAGAAACACCATGGGTTACTGTTTATAAAATCACTATAGGCCGTGATCAAGGATCACTAGGGTCCTAAACGTGGCTGATGGCCACAAGCATTGTACCTGTCCTGAGCCTTTGTCATTGTGTGAACAGTCACCCATCTACTGTGCTTCTACATGCTTTGTACCGTAGGCCCTGGTGTCTGAAGTTTTGGTGCTCCAGTCCACAGTGATACTTTTTGTGTGTTTTTACCTTATTCTTTCCTTTTTTCCCGGTGTCCAATGGTTTTGAGCGGTGCTCGTGGTGGTATTGTCCCATACTTTGCCTTCTTCCATGTTTTTAAACATTCCTGTTCCACAAAATAACTAAATCGAAACAACATAAAAGTAACAAACATTAAACTCAGCAACACTAGAGGAAGTGAGAATATAAAAGTCATGAATGAACAGGCTGCAGTAAAACTGTATTATATGTCTGAGACATTTTTATACATTTGCTTCCTTTTTTGTTTGCATTAGCATATCAAATAAAACCCAACCAAAGTAAAGTTTTATAAGTCAATTAACTCAACTTTTATTATGCAAAAGGAGGGAATGAGGAATCCCTCTCCCCCCCCTCGTACTGGTGAAATACCCACTGTGCCAGTGAATAGGGTGAAGGTTTTCTTATGCGCTGAGGAATGCTCTTAAACACTGCTCCATTTTTGGTTAATTGTCTCATAAAAACTGGATATTTTTGTAAAATTTTTGTTCAGATTCTTCAAGTTGACAATTTATTCATAATTCCCTTCCGGCAACATTTTTATTGGTTCTGACCTTGGGATCAATACAGGATAACGGTGCATTCACACAACGATTCTTTAATACGGTAACCAGATGAGAGATGGGAAAACCGGGCGCTTCTGTATCCCAGCTGGATCCGGCCCCCATCTCATTCAATTGAGATAGTGACTCCGGTCAGCTCATTAATGCCCCGTATTGGGTTTTGTGACCGGACTGAAAAACGTGGTATACCACGTTTTTTAGTCTGATCGCAAAACCAGATACGGGCTGGGATACAGGAGCGCCGGTTTTTCCCATCTCCCACCATATGAAAGAATTTATGGTGTGAATGCACCCTAAGTTATGTAATATATGTACACAGTGACCCCACCAGCAGAATAGTGAGTAAAGCTCTAGAGTATAATACAGGAGATAACTCAGGATCAGTACAGGATAAGTAATGTAATGTATGTACACAGTGACCTCACCAGCAGAATAGTGAGTACAGCTCTAGAGTATAATACAGGATATAACTCAGGATCAGTACAGGATAAGTAATGTAATGTATGTACACAGTGAGCCCACCAGCAGAATAGTGAGTGCAGCTCTGGAGTATAATACTGGATATAACTCAGGATCAGTACAGGATAAGTAATGTATGTACACAGTGACCTCACCAGCAGAATAGTGAGTACATCTCTGGAGTATAATACAGGATATAACTCAGGATCAGTACAGGATAAGTAATGTAATGTATGTACACAGTGACCTCACCAGCAGAATAGTGAGTACAGCTCTGGAGTATAATACAGGATATAACTCAGGATCAGTACAGGATAAGTAATGTAATGTATGTACACAGTGACCTCACCAGCAGAATAGTGAGTACATCTCTGGAGTATAATACAGGATATAACTCAGGATCAGTACAGGATAAGTAATGTAATGTATGTACACAGTGACCTCACCAGCAGAATAGTGAGTACAGCTCTGGAGTATAATACAGGATATAACTCAGGATCAGTACAGGATAAGTAATGTAATGTATGTACACAGTGACCTCACCAGCAGAATAGTGAGTACAGCTCTGGAGGGTGTGGTCGCTAGGTGTGTCTGTTGCTGAGCTCCTGAGACTCCAGACTTCCAGAGGAGAGAGGCTGATTTTTCCACCTGCTTTCCCAGGAAGGTGGCAGATTCCTGGGGGAGCCATCAGCATGAATCCCCTGACCTCCACTCCTCGGTCCAGGCTGGCGAGGGGTGTAGAGGGAAAGCTACCAGCCAGTGCCCCGGCTGGAGGGGTTAGAAGATCTGGCAGGGTCCGCAGCGATGTGGATTCTGTCCCTCCAGCAATGGTTGGAAGCCGCAAGGCTCTCAGCCAGGAAGAAAAGCCTGCAAGCAAGACAAGTTTAAAGAAGGTCTCTGCAGCACAGAAGAGCTCCTCCAAGAGCCAGGTTGTGGAGCAGTGGGGCCAGAGAAAACCCAAGGAGTCTATGGCGACATACAGCTCCAGACTTGCTGCCAAGATTGGTGAGTACGAACTCCTTGGGAAGAAGCTGAGGGAGCTGAGAGAGGAGCTAAAGTTTGCAAAGTATCAGGTGAGCACAACTACCAAGCGGAAGAAACCAGAGTACTCTGCAAGGGTTAATTCCTTGAGGCTGGAGCTGGAGGAGACTGAGCTGAGGAGAATGGCTGTCCTGGAGGGGAGCGATTTATTTAGGGAGAAACTTCTTAATGAGGATCGCTCCTCCAGGATGAAATCCCCAGTCAAAGAAGAGGAGATTGGGGGTGATTGTTCAGCAGATGAGAGCAGTAGTGAGGATGAGGTCCAAGAAATGGAGGCTGAAGAGGCTAAGGTGCTGGCAAGTGGGGAAGCTGTGGAAGCCAAGCCGCAGCCAATGCAGGGTGTGAACATGTCCCAAGCAAGTCTACCTGCAGGACAAGTGGCATTACCACCTTCATCGGGCGAGAGTGCTGGCGAGGAGGAGGAGGGTTGTGGTGGCGCCCTGCTGGCACAAATTGTAAAGATGGAGTCCCCCATGCATTTGGATAATTTTAGTTTTGGCGACGACCTTGGAGAGGAACAAATAATAAAAAAGAAGAAGAAAAGGCAGAAAAAAACATCTGAGCAAGTAAGCTTGATTTATGTTCCTTTTGTGCACCCTGGGCCGGCTGCAAAGTACGTTCAGGGTGCAGACCCTGGTAATCTGCCTGTCCCCCCTTCTGCAAATGTGGAGCGGGGCCAGAACACCTGGGATAATAAAGTAAAGATGGGGGAAAGCGCTGACCTCGCTTGTCATAGTAGCAGGGCCAGCACCTGCAAAGATACGGCCAAGGGGCCGGACAGTGTTGCGGACAAGGTAGCATGTCCCCAGTTAGGGGATATTGGCGTTGCGGGGCACTCCTCTGCAGGTGAGGGGGGGAGTGTCCAGGTGGCAGAGGTTGGTATGGAGCTCGGGCGGCCGGGCAATTATAAAGACAAGGGAGAGGGCAGCTCCCAGAACAGGTCTGGCACTGCAGGGCACTCCTCTGCAGGCAAAGGGGGGAGTGTCCAGGTGTCTGGAACCGGAGCGCCATTCTCGGCGGCCCAGTCAGCGGTGTCTGGCTCTTTTGAGTTGTGGCGCTGTGGTGGGGCTGCTGTGGGTGGAGCTGGCGGTGGAGGACTGGTACCACAGGAACATGGACATGATACAACCCATGCAATGTTAGTAGCAGTTAAAGAAATTGAAGCCGAGGTATTGGCGGAGGCCGAGGGCAAAGTATGCGACAAAGCAGCTTCTTCCGATATTTCTAAAGGGAAGACTGCTGCAAGGTTGAGTGTGCCCAATGAAGCCAATGATGCAAGTGTAAAGCCCGGCATCATAAAGCCAGCAAGATTATATCCCGGCCAGTCCAGTGCAGCTAGGCAGGAGGAGACAGGCACAAGTGTTATGTATAATGTTACTGCCTCTACTGTTGTTTCTGGGGAGAGTGGTGTCGGTCCGGCTGCCCCCCCGGTAGCGACTGCTCCAATAAGGAGTTATGCTAATGTTGCTGCTGGGGGTCCCAGGGGATCCTCATCTCTTAATCCAGGGGAAGGTAACTTGCAACAGCGCCTCCTGGAGGCTTTAAGGAGAGGGGATAGAACGCTCCAGGTAGAGGACCGGGAGGTCGACTTGTCTTTTTGGATAGAAAGACATGGACTTGGGGCATTCCGAGAGCATAATGGGGAGGTGGTCTGGTCCCTTCCAACAAGCGGGCAGGAGCGTGGCCGGAGGAATGTGGCCCGTCTGGTATGGAGAGGCGGTGATGCATGCCCTTCTAGGGCAAAAGTTGTGGAGCTTCTTTTCCAGATGGGATTCAGGGCTAATGACATCTTTGCTCTGATCCACCCCTTCGGTACCTCTGAGTTCGACATCAGTTTTGTGAAGCCAGAAGGGCTTGAGCTCTTTTGGTCTAATCACGCACTGGTGAAGGACGAGCCTGTCTGGCAGGATTTCGCTGTGAAGGCGGTATCCCGCCAGAGTTTTGTCAAGAAAGTGACCGTTCTGACACGTAACGAGTCTCTTTCTTGCTATGACATAATGACCTGGCTGAGCAGGTATGGGGAGGTGACGGACGTCCCCAAGAAAAATCTGGATGAACATGGCATTTGGTCTGGAGCCTGGACGTTTTCCGTCCGCCTCCGCCGTTCAGGTAACACTGTCGCACACATTCCATCAGCCGCCTTTCTCGGCCGCGATAGGATCCAAGTCTTTTACCAGGGACAGCCGAAGCTGTGCCACAAGTGTGGTGATCCCACACACTTTAGCGCAAACTGCACTAAGCAGATGTGCGCATTGTGCGGTGCGGAGGGTCATCTGGCTGCAACCTGTGGCCAGATTCGCTGTAACCTGTGTGGTGACCTTGGTCACCCATTTAGCCGGTGTCCCCGCTCATTCTCCAATGCTGTGACCACCCGGGATGGGGAGAGCAGTGAGGTTGCCTCATCTGGGGTGGGGACCAGCAGAGGAGAAGGGGCACTAGAGCCAATGAAGAAAGTTAAGAACAAGAGCTCCTCTAAGCTTAGGAGGGAGGAGAGGCGCAGAAGGAGCAGGGATCTTGAAAGTTCCCTGGTAGAAGGTGTAGTCCGGGATCCTGCTCCCGACGCTGGCTCAGAGAAGACAGCTGAGGCTCTTGGGGACGCCGAGTTAGGTGAAGAGATAAGGAAACTTCGTAAAGAGGAGGCAAATAGGGCCATTTCCTCAAGTTCCTCTCAATATGAAAGTTTGGATGAGGAAGATGGGAAAGGGCAAAAGGAAAAACAAAAGTGCGGCAGAAGGAGGCAGGGCCAGAGGGTACTCAGGGCATCATCTTCCTCCTCCGGTGTTGCAGGCTAAGTGCCTGGGAAAAGCCTGACCAACCCCCCTCTGATCGTTCTATCCAATAGGTATCGGGCCCTTGGCAAGGACTCTTCCCTTTCTTTGGAGGGGGAGGCTGAGAGTCTTTGTTCAGAGGCGGAGGAACCTCCGGGAGGTGCTGAGCCTGTTCCTTCTGAGGTAACTTCCTTGGGAGGGCAGGTGGCCCCTGGGTCAGGAGATGAGGATCGTGGGATGGATATGTCAGCATCCCTAAAGAGGTCTAAAAAGAAGGAAAGGGGGTCTTCTTCTGATGGGGAAGGGGGGAAGAAGAAGGGTAAGAGGTAAAGGGGATAGGCCATCCAACTCGATCACTCAGGATGGCGGCACTCACCCCATTGACGCTGGCATCCATTAACTGTGCCAGCATTAAGTCTGATATGGCTAGATTTGCAGCCTTTGATTTTCTCGGCCGAGTTGAAGCCGACATTTTGTATCTGCAAGAGACCAGGTTGTCAGATCTAGCCTCCCTGGTAAAAGCCAGGAGAGAGTGGAGGCGCGGCCCCTCCCACTGGTCTCTTGCGGCTGAGCCATATAGTGGGGTGGCGGTCCTTTTTACTGCTCCTGTTGAATGCAGACGGGTTATCGAGTTGGAAATGGGGAGGTGCCTGATCTTAGATGTCCTCATGAAGGGGCAAGAGCTCCGGCTCATTAACATCTACGCCCCACAAACAAAGTGGGACCGTAAAAGCCTCTTTATGAGGATCAAGCCCTTCCTTTTTACAAGTCGGCAAGTGATCTTTGGAGGGGACTTCAATACTGTCACGAGGTCCCAAGATAGGAGAGGCTCCAATGGTCCGCTGGCTTATGACAGTACAGCCCTCAATAGCATAGTTAGGGAAGCTCGCCTAGAGGACGCCCACATCCGGAGCCCCTCAGGCCACGCGGGTTTCACCTATCATCGAGGTAGCTGCAGGTCTAGGATAGACAGGTTTTATTTAAAGGAGGAAGCCGTCTCTTCCGCAGTGTCCGTGATTGAGGTGGAGTTCTCCGATCACTGTATGATTTTGTTTTCCTTGAATGTTTCAGAGACCCCCCGGATGGGTAAAGGTTATTGGAAGCTGAATTCGTCCCTCCTGGAGGAAGCGGAGATAAGACAGTCCTTTGAGGATTTTCTTCAGAGTCAGGTACCTTTACTGGGCCTTTGTAGTAGTAAGTCAGAGTGGTGGGAGATATTCAAGAAGCGGGTTGCGGGGTTCTTCCGCCAGCTCTCGAGCCTCAGGTCCCTGAACAGGTATCGCCTGTATCAGGGTCTGAGGAGGAAACTCGAGCTTCTCGTCTCGACTGGAGGTAGCCGAGAGGATATCTCCAGAGTGAAATCCTTGCTGATGAGGTGTCAGTACGATAGGCACGCATCTTTGGTTTTTGAGAGGGATTTCGGGAAGTACCGCTCGCCCGACCCTTACAGAAACTGTAAGATGTCAGTGAGTAGTAAAGTCATTTCAGGACTGATCGATAGTACGGGATCTCTGAATCGGTCCAGATCAGGGATCCTGGAGGTTGTCAGATCCTTCTACTCACACCTCTTGGGGAGGAAGGATCTAGATCGGGACAAGATGTCGGCTTTCCTGGCTGAAACCATTCCTGAGCCAGGGGTAGACCCCTCTCTTGATGTTTTGGCAGAAGAAATCAGGGAAGAGGAAGTGAGACTGGCGATCGAGGGGCTTGCCCCTAAGAAGTCTCCAGGTCCGGATGGCTTAACATCCGAGTGGTACAGGACCTTTAAGGAGTCTTTAGCTCCCCTCTTGACTGAGGTATTTAATGAGTGTCTCTCCTCGGGCACTCTGCCAAAGTCAATGAGGAGGTCGGCCCTGATTCTTCTCTCAAAGGGTAAAGATCCTAGCCGGATTGAGAATTGGAGACCCATAGCTCTTCTCAATACGGACAGGAAGCTTCTGGCCAAGATACTGTTTAATCGGTTGGTGAAGTTTGCACCCCGGCTCCTTTCGGGGGCCCAGCACTGCTCTGTTCCGGGCCGAAGCACCTTAAGTGCTGTCCTCAGTGTCAGGGAGGCAGTGGAGCGGAGTAGTGCGGGTCTCTGGAAGGGGTACTTGTTGTCCCTGGATCAGGCCAAAGCATTTGATCGGGTGAACCACGAGTACCTCTGGTCCGTCCTCCTGAGATATGGCTTACCGAGTACTTTTGTGAATTGGCTTGTCACCATATATGCAGGGGCAGAGAGTTTCCCACTGGTGAACGGTTGGTCTGGCCGCTCTTTTGAAGTGGGGTCCGGAGTCCGTCAGGGTTGTCCTTTGAGTCCGCTGTTATACGTGTTCGCAATCGATCCCTTCGTCCGGAGGGTAGATTGTGGGCCGTTAGCGGGAGTCGGGATGAGTCTGGCGGAGCTGGATGTCGCCCAGAGAGTGGTGGCGTACGCTGATGATGTCACCATTTTCGTCTCCTCGAGGGTGGAGGTCGAGGTGGTGATGTCGGAGGTGGATCGTTACTCGGAGGCATCCGGGTCCAAGATCAATCGGGATAAGTGTGAGAGTCTCTGGCTGGGAGGGGGAGATCCCACGTTTGATCTCCCGGACACCCTTCCAGGGCTCCAAGAGTCAGCAAAAGTTTTGGGCATCACATTCGGCCAGGATGATTATCCCACCAAAAACTGGGACGGTAAGCTCCAGGATGCCACTCAGAAGGTGGACCAGTGGAAGGGTTGGTCTATGACCCTCAGGGAAAGGGTACACCTGATCAAATCGTACCTGCTCCCCTTGTTTATCTATCTGGGCAGCGTATGTATCTTGCCAGAGGCTTACTACACTAGGATCTACAGCCTGTTTTTCCAACTGTTATGGGGGAACAGGTTGAACCTAGTCAAGAGGGAGGTTACGTACCGCACGAGGAGACTAGGGGGTTTATCTATGGTAAACCCTGTGGTGTTCTTAACGAACACCTTCTTGAAAGCCAACATCGCAAACCTCTGGAAAGAGAGGGCTCCTCCGTGGGTATTCTCCTGCAGGGAGTGGTTTCGGCCTTTCTTCCAGGAATGGGAGACAGGAGGGCAAGTGAAGGACCTCCGTACACCACATGGATATCTTCCGGCTTACGCTACCCCGACTCTGAAGGCGTTACGTCGGTGGGGTCTGGGAGTGTGGGAGATCAGGACCCAGTCAAGGCGTTCCCTTGACAAACGGGTTCTGTTGACCCACTTCCAGAAGCCTCTGGCGCTCAGGGACTGCCCAGGTCGGGATCTGAGGGTTGGTTTAAGTCTTTTGAACACGAAACGGATCCCCCAGAAGTTTTGGGACTTGGCCTGGCGCTGCTTTCAGGGGAAGCTATGTGTAAGGGACAACCTGAAGTGTAGGAGCTCTGATGACCGGGACTGTCCCCGAGAAGAGTGCGGGAACACGCTGGAAAGCATGGACCACTTCCTGCTTCATTGTCCCTTTAATATAGGGGTCTACAACCGGGTGGGCGCTTCCATCGGCTGGAGTCAACTTGCCGGCCTTGCCTATCCGGAGTGGGCTTATGGAGCATTCAAGATCCTGGGTGGCCGAGATCGGTGCACATTATTTTTAGTTAGCTTAGTGGTTAGGTACCACACGTGGAATGCACGGTGTTTAGTATCTACACAGCGAAAAGTCCTCTCTGAGGTGGAGGTCTGTAGGAATATCACTGGTGACCTCGGGAAGATCAGGTCTTTAGAGTATGGCAGATTGGGTACAAGTAGGGCTTCTCTCCTATGGAGAGGGTTTTCATTTGATGTGCCCTAGATGCTGAACCCTTTGGGGGAGGCACCTTAATTCTGGTTAGGGATAGAGTGGTAGGGTCAGTGTAAGGTCAGTGTGTAGGGACAGCTTAAACTTTAGGGGCAGCGATAGTGTGAGTCTAGGGAAAGTAGGTGAGGGATAGGTTTAAAAATTATTTGGTATCTGGTCTGCCATACTCTGATCCCGGTGGAGGGCTGGCGCATGTCACCTTTAGCTTTTTGTTTTGTTTTAGAGAAATGAGTGTATGAAGGGCTTGCAGGTAACTGAACTTGGGCCTTACAATTGTTATGTTATGTATATAGTAATGTAGTTATATGTATAGTTATGTTATGTCTATAGTTATGTTTATGTTAATAAGTGTATAGTATGTGTTTAAGTAATTATGTTGTGTGGCAAACCTTTTGGTGGCATGGCTGAATAGGCCTTGCTTTTACTTTATTGTATATATGTTTATAGGGGGCTATAGAATAGGTTGGGTGGGGGAATGGGGGGTAAGAGGTGAGCTGGGTGGAGCCATTGATGAACAATATTGGACTCCATGATGCCCGGCTCCTGGTGTGGATTATGGACTGGACTGGACATTTATACCATCTCATGGCCAGAGGGGCTGGAGGGGCTTTGGGGTTAGATAGTGAAAGAGTTGTTATTGTTATTTATTTACCTGTATTTCTGTATTACCGTATATGTATGCTTATTAATGTTTAGTTACCTTTTGTTTTAGTTAAGGCAGTCGGATCTATTTGTTTTGAAAAATTTTTTTTATTTATTTTTTTTTTTTTTAATATATATTAGGAGAGGATGGGTATGAGTGTGATATCCGCTAATGATGGTGGTGAGGATGGGTGTGAGTGAGTGTGGGATCGGAGAGAGGGAGAGAGGGAGAGAGAGAGAGAGGGAGAGAGAGAGAGAGAGAGAGAGAGAGAGAGGAGAGAGAGGAGAGAGAGAGAGAGAGAGAGAGAGAGAGGAGAGAGAGGAGAGAGAGAGAGAGAGAGAGAGAGAGAGAGAGGAAAAGGAAAAAAAAAGTCTATGTATGTTTATATGTATGTTTATATGTATGTTTATATGTATGTTTATATGTATGTTTATATGTATGTTTTGTCTGTAATGTATCTGCTGCCTGTTAGTCAATATCTTCATTATGTCCAGGTTTGGACGGCTTTTATTTCCTATTGCCGGGCATGGCAGAGTTTTTGTTTGTGTATTTGGTGTGAGTTTGGTGTGATGTATGGTGTTGGGATACACATATTATTTCATTAGTTTATATATACGTGTACGTAATTAGTTTTAGTTGAAACTGGACTGGCTGGTAAAAGTTAAGTTTTTGTTATAATGACAATTTGTCTTATTTTGTTTCATATTTATGGCGCATGTAAGCTGAGTTTATGTTATGTATTATTGATTATGTCTGTTATGTTTTAGATTTTTATAATAAAAAGATTTACAGGATATAACTCAGGATCAGTACAGGATAAGTAATGTAATGTATGTACAGAGTGACCTCACCAGCAGAATAGTGAGTACAGCTCTGGAGTATAATACAAGATATAACTCAGGATCAGTACATGATAAGTAATGTATGTATACAGTGACCTCACCAGCAGAATAGTGAGTACAGCTCGGGAGTATAATACAGGATATAACTCAGGATCAGTACAGGATAAGTAATGTAATGTATGTACACAGTGACTCCACTAGCAGAATAGTGAGTACAGCTCTGGGGTATAATACAGGATATAACTCAGGATCAGTACAGGATAAGTAATGTAGTGTATGTACACAGTGACCTCACCAGCAGAATAGTGAGTACAGCTCTGGAGTATAATACAGGATATAACTCAGGATCAGTACAGGATAAGTAATGTAATGTATGTACACAGTGACCTCACCAGCAGAATAGTGAGTACAGCTCTGGAGTATAATACAGGATATAACTCAGGATCAGTACAGGATAAGTAATGTAATGTATGTACAGAGTGACCTCACCAGCAGAATAGTGAGTACAGCTCTGGAGTATAATACAAGATATAACTCAGGATCAGTACATGATAAGTAATGTATGTATACAGTGACCTCACCAGCAGAATAGTGAGTACAGCTCGGGAGTATAATACAGGATATAACTCAGGATCAGTACAGGATAAGTAATGTAATGTATGTACACAGTGACTCCACTAGCAGAATAGTGAGTACAGCTCTGGGGTATAATACAGGATATAACTCAGGATCAGTACAGGATAAGTAATGTAGTGTATGTACACAGTGACCTCACCAGCAGAATAGTGAGTACAGCTCTGGAGTATAATACAGGATATAACTCAGGATCAGTACAGGATAAGTAATGTAATGTATGTACACAGTGACCTCACCAGCAGAATAGTGAGTACAGCTCTGGAGTATAATACAGGATATAACTCAGGATCAGTACAGGATAAGTAATGTAATGTATGTACACAGTGACCTCACCAGCAGAATAGTGAGTACAGCTCAGGAGTATAATACAGGATATAACTCAGGATCAGTACAGGATAAGTAATGTAATGTATGTACACAGTGACCTCACCAGCAGAATAGTGAGTACAGCTCAGGAGTATAATACAGGATATAACTCAGGATCAGTACAGGATAAGTAATAGAACGTAAGTTCCGTGTGTTCTGGATATAAACTTGGGAGTGAGCTCTTTAACAGTGAGGCCTAACTTTTCTTGTAAATGAAAAACAAGACAAAAATGCTCATAAAACTGGCCTTTGTGCCGCGGGAGAAGCCTCTTTATCCCTGTTGCTAAGTTGCGCATTGTTTTCTGGCTGTTTTGTGTTTGGTTGCAGTCTTTTCCCGGAGCCTCTTTCAGTCGCTGCGCTCTATCAGCCTGTCGATAATTAGATCACCGCTATCATTGGCGCTCTCCTCATTCTCCGAGGCCATTAACATCACAATAGCGGTTTCTGCTACATGTTCTATTTGTTTGCAGTTTGTTTTTCTTTGCATTTCTTGAAGACATTTGTTGATAGGTTTTTTTTTTTCTAATTATTTAAACCCCTTTGTATTGCTGGAGATATACATAGGTTGGTGTTGGTCACTGTCAATTACTCCACTAAAGATACGGACATCATAAACCATTTTTTTTTTCCTGATCGCTTCATAGGCCACTGAGGTCAACCATTAAAAGAGTTATCCAGGAATAGAAAAACAGAGCTAATTTCTTTCAAAAAACGCTCCCGTCTGTCTCCTGTTTGGGTGGGGTATTACAACTTGGCTCCATTCACTTTAATGGAACTGAGCTGCAAAACCACCCCCAACCTGGAGACAGACTGGGATCGGTTTTTGAAAGAAATTAGCTCTGTTTTTCTGTTCCTGGATAACCCTTTTAACTCATTAGATGTCATGATCAATGCGGATCACAACATCTAAAGGCTGCAATGACTATTGCTTGTGAAGTGAAAAACCTGTGACCCGTAGCCGAATGTGTCCTGAGCTCCTGAGCTCAGCGCTCTCAGCCCTTCTCAGCGCTGATCACTGTTATGGGTGGGGATTAGGGTTAGGGATTAGGATTAAGTCTAGGATTAAGGGTTAGGTTTAGGGTTAGGATTAGGGGATAGGATTCGGGGTTAGGATTCGGGTTAGGGGTTAGGATTAGCATTAGGGGTTAGGATTAGGGTTAGGGTTCAGATTAGGGTTAGGATTAGGGGTTAGGATTAGGTATAGGGGTTAGGATTAGGGGTCAGGTTTAGGATTAGGGGTTAGGAGTTAGGATTAGGGGTTAGAATTAGGGGTGTAAAGCAGAAAATGGTGTCCCTGTGCAAAGGGTCACATTCCGCTACAGGGACACAGTTTTCTTCATTACACACTTCCGAGGAGAATCCGCAGATCCGTAGATGTTGCTGCCGCAGAAATTCTCCTGTGTGAACAGAGCAGCAGAATCCCATTAAAATGAATGGGATGAAATGAATGTGCTGCCGCTGAATGTACGTAGAACATAGCCTAAGGCAGATTCTATTAGCAAAGTGCCGATCTCAATGATCAGTGCTATAACATACCACTGACTAGTGAAAGCAATTCAATGATGGTGTGTAATGGTCCCCATGGCAGTGTTTCCCAAACAGTGTGTCTCCAGCTGTTAAAAAAATACAACTCCCAATATCCAAAAAAGTTAGTTTTACTGTCAAGTGCACTGTGTAAAAACTACCCCCCCCCCCCCCCCCAAGGTGATGGGTGGAGTTATACAGTGAGGGGGTGTAAATGTTGTACATTGATGGGTGTGTCTGCCTAATACACGTCCCCTGACTATATAACTCCGCCCATCACCTGATGGTCACTCCTGTTCTTAAAATTAAAGGGGTATTCCAGGAAAAAAACTTTTTTTTTTTTTAGCTCAACTGGCTCCAGAAAACAGATTTGTAAATTACTTCTTTTAAAAAAACTTAATCCTTCCAATAATTATCAGCTGCTGAATTTGAGTTGTTCTTTTCTGTCTAAGTGCTCTCTGATGACATATGTCTCGGGAGCTGTCCAGAGTAGAAGCATATTCCCATAGCAAACCTATTCTGCTCTGTGCAGTTCCTATGGGAATTTGCTTCTACGCTGGACAGCTCCCGAGACACATGTCATCAGAGAGCACTTAGACAGAAAAGAACAATTCAACTTCAGCAGCTCATAAGTACTGAAAGGATTAAGATTTTTTAATAGAAGCCAGTTGATATGTAAAAAAAAAGTTTTTTCCTGGATAACCCCTTTAACTCCTTAACGACGCAGGATGTATATTTACGTCCTCCGCCGGCTCCCGCGATATGGTGTCCCCTTGTCATATCGTGTCGGTCCTGGCGGCTACCAACGGCCGGGACCTGCTTCTAATACAGGACATCACCGATCGCGGTGATGTCCTGTATTAACCCTTCAGACGTGGCGATCAAAGCTGACCGCCACGTCTAAAGTGAAAGTATCCCGGCTGCTCAGTCGGGCTGTTCGGGACAGCCGCGGTGAAATCGCGGCATCCCAAACAGCTTACAGGACACCGGGAGGGCCCTTACCTGCCTCCTCGGTGTCTGATCGACGTATGACTGCACCGTGCCTGAGATCCAGGCAGGAGCAGTCAAGCGCCGATAACACTGATCACAGGCGTGTTAATACACGCCAGTGATCAGCATAGGAGATCAGTGTGTGCAGTGTTATAGGTCCCTATGGGACCTATAACTGCAAAAAAAAAGTTAAAAATAAAGTGTTAATAAAGGTCATTTAACCCCTTCCCTAATAAAAGTTTGAATCACCTCCCTTTTCCCATAAAAAAATAAAACTGTATAAATAAAAATAAATAAACGTATGTGGTATCACCGCGTGCGTAAATGTCCAAACTATAAAAATATATCATTAATTAAACCACACGGTCAATGGCGTACGCGCAAAAAAATTCAAAAGTCCAAAAAAGCGTATTTTGGTCACTTTTTATACCATTAAAAAAATAATAAAAAGTGATCAAAAAGTCAGATCAAAACAAAAATCATACTGATAAAAACTTCAGATCACGGCGCAAAAAATGAGTCCTCATACCGCCCCGTACGCGGAAAAATAAAAAAGTTATAGGGGTCAGAAGATGACATTTTTAAACGTATAAATTTTCCTGCATGTAGTTATGATTTTTTCCAGAAGTGCGACAAAATCAAACCTATATAAGAAGGGGATAATAGTAACCGTATGGACCTACAGAATAATGATAAGGTGTCATTTTTACCGAGCTATGGAATGCGTAGAAACGGAAGCCCCCAAAATTTACAAAATGGCGTTTTTTCTACGATTTTGTCGCACAATGATTTTTTTCCGTTTCGCCGTGGATTATTGGGTAAAATGACTAATGTCACTGCAAAGTAGAATTGGTGACGCAAAAAATAAGCCATAATATGGATTTTTAGGTGGAAAATTGAAAGGGTTATGATTTTTAAAAGGTAAGGAGGAAAAAACGAAAGTGCAAAAACGGAAAAACCCTGAGTCCTTAAGGGGTTAAGTTCACGCCCATCTGAAGTGTCAGGCAAATTATAAACCCTCATATCTCTGGAACAGGAGGGCGTATATGGAAACTGTAAGAAGGAGTGTGATCAGGACACCCTGGGCTATATAATGACAGCAAAATCTCATTTTTAGGGGGTTGGCCACAGGTCCTCTTTAAGGGGTTAAAAGATGATAATCACTGATAATCCCAAACAAAATACCGCTTCAGGTCCTTGCATCACCACCACGATTAGTACAACTAGTGCAAGAAAAACTGCTGGGAAACTTCGAAGAGGCTTTGGAAATCACATGTGGGTCTTGGCCACTTTGAACAGCTGATCGGAGGGGGAGCAGGACACCTGCCGATCTAATAGGAGGATGGCCATGAATTTAATGCCTGGAAAACTCCCTTAAAGGGGTTGAATACAATAGTTTTTTTTTTTAAAGTTAAACAGATCTGTAAATTACTTTTAGTAAAAAAATCTTAATCCTTCCAGTACTTATCAGCTGCTGTATGCTCCACAGGAAGTTGTGTAGTTCTTTTCATTGTTCTCTGCTGACACTCTTTTTATTAGAAAAATACAAAACTTATCAAATACAAAACACAAAGCAAGCTTAACCAGCTATAACATAAATAAGAAATACTCTAGAACCAAAAACAAAACCTCATAAACAAAACCCTGCCTAACCGGCCAGCCCAGCTTTACTGAGATACTAAAATACTAAGATATTAAAGTATGCCCAAAATATCTAATCAAACACTCACACACTTACCGAAAATGAACATAAGAAAAATAAATAAATAAAATAGCACAACTTGGCTTGTCAAAATATAAACATAAAAGTTATCATTATCCGACTATAACTCAAAACCATCCATACTTGGGAACACGCAACAAGAAAACTAAACAGAAACGTAGCAAGCACACCTCAAAAAAAAAATAAAAAAAAAAATATATATATTTTTTGTACATATACATACATACAAACAAAAACTATAATAGTAATAATAATAATAATAATAATAATAATAATAATCATCAAAATAATCATATCACACATACATTCACTTACAAAACGTCCAAATTAACTGGATCCTCTATCCGGGACTAATGAAAATACCAAAGAAAACATAAAACAGACCAAATAACTGAAATAAACTAAATAAACCACATATCAACACAGCAACTGGTCCGGCTACCATAACGCTGAAACAATATAGATATAACACAATATAGGTACAAAATTACTAAATATACTATATAAATAAAATATAATATAAACAAAATATATGCACTACAGAAAACCCCTACAAAATCAATAGAAAACCCTAGGAAAAACCCTACACTAAAACTGTACCCTCACCCACACCACCCCTCCTGTACATGGGTCAGAGTCCATACCGTTCTTACAGTTCACAAAGTCCAGTCCTTAACTGACCCATGTCAGGTCCCCCAAAGATGAACACCACCACCCACAAGCACACCCTCCCCACCTAGCACTCCTCCCAACCAACTTATACACAAACTTATACAAACTGAACCACAACCCACTTTAGGCCCAAGTTTGGTCGCCTGTAAGCCCTTCATACCATATCAGCTTAAAAACAAAACAAAAAACTAGCGTGCACATGCATCAGCCCACCACCAGGGAGAAGGATGGCAGACTTGATACATTCAAAATAATTTTACACTCTTTCCCTAACTCCCCCTACAATTCTCCCTAATCCTATCCCTTCATTCAAACTAACCCTGTTCTCGTCCTATCTCTGTCCCTCTGACACTGTCCCCAACCAAAATAAAGGTACTCTACCCAAAAGATCTAGTACCTAGGGCACATCAAAAGAAAACCCTCTCCACAGGAGAGAAGCCCTACTGGTACCAAGACTGCCATACTCCAAAGACCTGATCTTCCCAAGGTCACCGGTGATGTTCCTACAGACCTCCACCTCGGAGAGGATTTTCTGTTGGGTCGACACTAAACACCGTGCATTCCACGTGTAGTACCTAACCACTAAACTGACTAAGAATAAAGTGCCCCGATCTCGGCCACCCAGGTTCCTGAATGCCCCATAAGCCCACTCCTGATAGGTAAGGCCGGCAAGTTGACTCCAGCCGATGGAAGCGCCCACCCTGTTGTAAACTCCTATATTAAAGGGACAATGAAGCAGGAAATGGTCCATGCTTTCCAGCGTGTCCCCACACTCTTCTCGGGGACATCCCCGGTCATCAGAGTTCCTACACTTCAAATTGTCCCTCACATATAGCTTCCCCTGAAAGCAGCGCCAGGCCAAGTCCCAAAACTTCTGGGGGATCCTTTTCATGTTTAAAAGGTACAACCCCACCCTCAGATCCCGACCTGGGCAGTCCCTGAGCGCCAGAGGCTTCTGGAAGTGGGTCAACAGAACCCGTTTGTCAAGGAACTGCCTTGACTGGGTCCTGATCTCCCACACTCCCAGACCCCACCGACGTATCGCCTTCAGAGTCGGGGTAGCGTAAGCCGGAAGATATCCATGGGGCGTACGGAGGTCCTTCACTTGCCCTCCTGTCTCCCATTCCTGGAAGAAAGGCCGAAACCATTCCCTACAGGAGAGTACCCACGGAGAAGCCCTCTCTGACCAGAGGTTTGAGATGTTAGCTTTCAAGAAGGTGTTGGTTAAGAACACCACAGGGTTTACCATAGATAAACCCCCTAGTCTCCTCGTGCGGTACGTAACCTCCCTCTTGACTAGGTTCATCCTGTTCCCCCATAACAGTTGGAAAAACAGGCTGTAGACCCTAGTGTAGTAAGCATCTGGCAGGATACATACGCTGCCCAGATAGATAAACAAGGGGAGCAGGTACGATTTGATCAGGTGTACCCTTTCCCTGAGGGTCATAGACCAACCCTTCCACTGGTCCACCTTCTGAGTGGCATCCTGGAGCTTACCATCCCAGTTTTTGGTGGGATAATCATCCTGGCCGAATATGATGCCCAACACTTTTGCTGACTCTTGGGGCCCTGGAAGGGTGTCCGGGAGATCAAACGTGGGATCTCCCCCTCCCAGCCAGAGACTCTCACACTTATCCCGGTTGATCTTAGACCCGGATGCCTCCGAGTAGCGGTCCACTTCCGACATCACCACATCGACCTCCTCTCGCGAGGACACGAAAATGGTGACATCGTCAGCGTACGCCACCACTCTCTGGGCGACATCCAGCTCCGCCAGGTTCATCCCGACTCCCGCCAACGGCCCACAATCTACCCTCCGGACGAAGGGATCGATTGCGAACACGTATAATAGCGGGCTCAAAGGACAACCCTGACGGACTCCGGACCCCACCTCAAAAGAGCGGCCAGACCAACCGTTCACAAGTGGGAAACTCTCTGCCCCTGCATACAAGATCTTAAGCCAATTCACAAAAGTACTCGGTAAGCCATATCTCAGGAGGACGGACCAGAGGTACTCGTGGTTCACCCGATCAAACGCTTTGGCCTGATCCAGGGACAGCAAGTACCCCTTCCAGAAACCCGCACTACTCCTCTCCACTGCCTCCCTGACACTAAGGACCGCACTTAAGGTGCTTCGGCCTGGAACAGAGCAGTGCTGGGCCCCTGAAAGGAGCCGGGGTGCAAACTTCACCAGCCGATTAAACAGTATCTTGGCCAGAAGCTTCCTGTCCGTATTGAGAAGAGCTATGGGCCTCCAATTCTCAATACGGCTGGGATCTTTACCCTTTGATAGAAGAATCAGGGCTGACCTCCTCATTGACTTCGGCAGAGTGCCCGAGGAGAGACACTCATTGAATACCTCAGTCAAGAGGGGAGCTAAAGACTCCTTAAAGGTCCTGTACCACTCGGATGTTAAGCCATCCGGACCCGGCGACTTCTTAGGGGCGAGCCCCTCGATCGCCAGTCTCACTTCCTCTTCCCTGATTCCTTCTGCCAAAACATCAAGAGAGGGGTCTACCCCTGGCTCAGGAATGGTTTCAGCCAGGAAAGCCGACATCTTGTCTCGATCTAGATCCTTCCTCCCCAAGAGGTGCGAGTAGAAGGATCTGACGACCTCCAAGATCCCTGATCTGGACCGATTCAGAGATCCTGTACTATCAATCAGTCCTGAAATGACTTTACTACTCACTGACATCTTACAGTTTCTGTAAGGGTCGGGCGAGCGGTACTTCCCGAAATCCCTCTCAAAAACCAAAGATGCGTGCCTATCGTACTGACACCTCATCAGCAAGGATTTCACTCTGGAGATACCCTCTCGGCTACCTCCAGTCGAGACGAGAAGCTCGAGTTTCCTCCTCAGACCCTGATACAGGCGATACCTGTTCAGGGACCTGAGGCTCGAGAGCTGGCGGAAGAACCCCGCAACCCGCTTCTTGAATATCTCCCACCACTCTGACTTACTACTACATAGGCCCAGTAAAGGTACCTGACTCTGAAGAAAATCCTCAAAGGACTGTCTTATCTCCGCTTCCTCCAGGAGGGACGAATTCAGCTTCCAATAACCTTTTCCCATCCGGGGGGTCTCTGAAACATTCAGGGAAAACAAAATCATACAGTGGTCGGAGAACTCCACCTCAACCACGGACGCTGCGGAAGAGACGGCTTCCTCCTTTAAATAAAACCTATCTATCCTAGACCTGCGACTACCTTGATGATAGGTGAAACCCGTGTGGCCTGAGGGGCTCCGGATGTGGGCGTCCTCTAGGCGAGCTTCTCTAGTTATGCTAATCAGTGCCACACTATCGCAAGTCAGCGGACCATTGGAGCCTCTCCTATCTTGGGACCTCGTGACATTATTGAAGTCCCCTCCAAAGATCACTTGCCGACTCGTAAAAAGAAAGGGCTTAATCCTCATAAAGAGATCTTTACGGCCCCGCTTAGTTTGTGGGGCGTAGATGTTAATGAGCCGGAGCTCTTGTCCCTTCATGAAGACATCTAAGATCAGGCACCTCCCCATTTCTAACTCAATAACCCGTCTGCATTCAACAGGAGCGGTAAAAAGGACCGCCACCCCACTATACGGCTCAGCCGCAAGAGACCAGTGGGAGGGACCGCGCCTCCACTCTCTTCTGGCTTTTACCAGGGAGGCTAAATCTGACAACCTGGTCTCTTGCAGATACAAAATGTCGGCTTCAACACGGCCGAGAAAATCAAAGGCTGCGAATCTAGCCGTATCAGACTTTATGCTGGCACAGTTAATAGATGCCAGTGTCAGTGGGGTGAGTGCCGCCATCCTGGGTGATTGAGTTAGATGGCCTCACCCTTTAAACCTTCTTCCTCTCCTTCCCTCCACCCCCATCTGAATCGGAGGAAGACCCTTTGCCTCTTTTTAAACTCAGGGATATATCCATCCCAGGATCTTTACCTCCAGCATCTGGTGTTACCTCTCCCCCTGAGGAAACTGCCCCAGAGGAAGGAGGCTCGGCACCTCCTGGAGGCCGCACTGCCTCCGGACCCTCGAGAAGAGGAGGGGAGATGGTATCCCCAAGGGCCTCATATCGATTTGAAAGGACGATCAGAGGGTCAGAGACTGAGTTGTTCCTTCTATGGTCTGAGGCTACAACTGAAGAGGAGGACGGCGCTGCCTTACTCTTACCCTTCTTCCTCCTCTTCTTCTTTTCCTGGCCACCATTTACTGTCTGCCCCTCCTTCTCCTCCTCATCCACAGTTTCGGATTCAGAGGCATGACTGGAGGAAGGAGCATCTTGACATTCTTCCCTACGCAGTCTCCCTATCTCCTCATCCAGTTCGGCCCCACCCAAAGCCTCAGAGTTATTCTGACCTCCTTCTGAGCCAGTGTCTGGAGTGGGACCCCGAGCTACCCCTGGCACCTGGGCATTCTCAAGGGCCCTCTCCAACCTGCGCTTCTCCTCTCGCCTCCGCATAGAGGGGGTCTTATGTTTTTCCTTCACTGGCTTTGGTGCCCCCTCTCCTCCACTAGACCCCTCCCCCACTGGGGCAACCGTTAGGCTCTCCCCAGCTGGGGCGGTCACAGTGTTGGAGAACGAGCGTGGACACCGGCTGAACGGGTGACCTAAGTCACCACACAAGTTACACCGAATCTGCCCACAGGTGGCCGCCAGATGACCCACCCCACAGCAGAGGGCGCATATCTGCTGAGTGCAGTTGGCACTAAAGTGGTTTGGGTCACCACACCTGTGACACAGCCTCGGCTGCCCCTGGTAGAAGATCTGAATCCTGTCGCGTCCCAGAAAGGCGGCCAAAGGGATGTGGGTGACCGTGTTCCCTGAACGCCTGAGACGAACGGAAAACGTCCAGGCCCCAGACCATATATTGTGCTCGTCAAAGTTCTTCCGGGGGACGTCCGTCACCTCCCCGTACCTGCCCAGCCAGGTCATAATGTCATAACAAGAAAGTGACTCGTTACGGGTCAAAACGGTCACTTTCTTTACCATACTCTGGCGAGATACCGCTTTTACAGCGAAATCTCGCCATCCGGGCTCGTTTTTCATCAGCTCATAATTAGACCAAAAGAGATCTAGTCCTTCCGGCCTAACAAAGCTGACGTCAAACTCGGAGGAGCCGAAGGGGTGAATCAGGGCAAAGATGTCCCCAGCCCTGAAACCCATCTGGAAAAGAAGCTCCACCACCTTGCCCCTTTGGGGGCACGCATCTTCGCCTTTCCAGACCAAACGGGCCACATTCCTGCGACCTACCTCCTGCCCGTGTGTCTGGAGGGACCATACGGTCTCCCCATTCCTCTCTCGGAACGCTCCCAGACCATGTCTCTCCACCCAAAAAGACAGGTCCATCTCCTTTCCCTCTACCTGGAGCGTCCTTTCTCCTCTCTTTAGTGCCGCCAGGAGACGCCGTTGCAACTGACCTTCACCAGATGCAGGAGGTAAAGATCCTACTGAACCCCCAGCCGCCACACTTGCATAACTCCTGACGACCGGGGGGGCAGCCGGACCAGACACCGTCCCTACATCCCCGCCTAGGCCACCTGTACTGCCACAAAAGCCACTCTTATTCCTACCATCCACACCACTACTACTACTACTCTCATTCACACAACTACTCCTCCCATCTGCACCACTACCACTCCTCTCATTTACACCACTACCACCTCTCCTATTCACTCCACTATCACCACTCTTAATCACTCCACTACCACTCCTCCCATCTGCACCACTACCACTCCTCTCATTCACTCCACTATCACCACTCTCATTCACACCACTACCACTCCTCCCATCTGCACCACTACCACTCCTCCCATCTGCACCACTACCACTCCTCCCATCTACACCACTACCACTCCTCTCATTCACTCCACTATCACCACTCTCATTCACACCACTACCACTCCTCCCATCTGCACCACTACCACTCCTCCCATCTGCACCACTACCACTGCCACATACACCCCTCTCATCCAGAGCACTACCACTCCCATCTTTCACACACCTTGTATTAACATTGCTTTTATTGACAGTATTTTTGGGATCAGCAGCTGCTTCACCCACTACCTCTGGGCTGGCCTGGACATGCTTTAGCTTGGCCTTTTTGTACATTCTCAGGTCGCCGGCGGCTGCCATTGTCGGCGACGCTGACTCCTCCTCCATTCGAGATGTCACCGCCGACATCACCTCCCGAAGCTGAGGCTGCCCCTCCAGGCGCACCTCCACCACTCCTCCTGCCACTGATGTGCAGGGACTCCCCTCTCTCACAGGGGAGATCCCTGCAGTGCCTGCGCCACACACTGTGCCCAACCGCACAGGCTCAGCAGCAGGTTCTGACACCTGGACGCTCCCCCCCCTCTCAGGGGAGTGCCCCGCAGCACCGACACTACTAGCAGCGCCCAGGGGACCGCCCCCCAAGCAGAAGATCTCACCACACACCTCAGGCGCCTGGACACTCCCCCCCCTCTCAGGGAAGTGCCCCGCAGGGCTAGTAACATTGCCCACAATACTCAGGGAACCGCTCCCCTTGCAAACTGCCGCATAACTATTGCCCACTATTAGCCTGTCCTGCTCTTCCCTACCAGCAGGACGCGTGACTGTAGCACCCGCGGCCATGTTGGATGCAGCACTGTACCCCCCGTGCTGGTCCCGTTCCACAGCAGAAGCGGGATCTGGCAGGGTGGGGGGCCCAGCAGCCTGAACCAACTTTTCAGGTGGCCCAGACTGCTGGATAGGAGAGAAAACAAACTTTATCTGCTCCTCAGCCGTTTTCTTCTTCTTCTTCTTCTTCCTCTTCCTCTCCTCAGGGCCCAGGTCCTGGCCAAAACTGAAATTTTCCAGACGGGTGGGTGACTCCTGCATCACTATGGCCCGTAGGAGCCCCCCACAGACCAGTCCACTGTCACCGCCATCATTACTGTCACTTTCCTCAGAGGTGGCTGGTAGGGCGACTTGGGCAGGGTTGATGTAATCCGCACTCGGGGTGACAGAGGTCTTAGGGGTACACGGGGTATCACACACATCCCCCTCACTCTCATCACCCTCACTGCCGCCATCTCCCTCACCACCTTCCTCCATCTTCTCCTCCGTGACACACAAGCACTCTTCCTCCCCCTGACTATCCTCTTCCTCCTTCACAGGGGTCCGCATGGTTTTATAGCGGTCTTCATTCTTTAATTTTTCTTTAAACATGCCTGCTCCCTCTACAATCAGCATTCGGGCTCTCACCACCTCCTGCTCCTCTGCCTTCAGCTCACACACCCTGGCAGCAAACTTAGCCCTCATAGCCTTGGCAGAGTTATCTGTTTGGTAGCGAGCAAACTTCAGGTCTTCCCTTATGATTTTCAGCTTTTTCCCCAGCTGCTCATATTCTACAAGATTTGCCTGCATGCGGGAACCGAAAGTAGCTAGCGACTCCCTGGGACCCTTCACCCCCCATTGCTGGGGTTCCATAGTATCAGACACAGTCCCCGAAGACATAACCATAAGCTTCTTACCGGACGCCTTGCGGTTTCCAGCGAAGGTCGGGGGAGTGGGCTCCACATTACTGCGGAGCCTGCTGGATCTTCTCACCCTGTCCTTGGAATCGGCCGTAGCTCTCTCACTCCCACCCCCCTCCGGCCTAGTTCGAGGGGTGGAAGTCTGGGGCTCCATAGCAGGAGGCTCTCCCAAGGAAGCTGCCACCCTCCTGGGGAAAAGGCTGTAGGAAACACTGCTTCAATCCACTCTCTCTGGAAGTCAGACACACCCAACAGCTGCTGTGTTCCACAGGAAGTGCTCTCTGCTGACACTCTTTTTATTATAAAAATACAAAACTTATCCAATACAACAAAAAACAAGCTTAACCAGCTATAATATAAATCAAAAACAAAACCCTGCCTAACCGGCCAGCCCAGCTTTACAAAGCAAAAAGAAAACAAACAAACAAAAACACACTGACACACATACCAAAAATGAACATAAAAACAGCACAACTTGGCTTAAACATAAACATAAAATTAGCACTACCTGGCTGTAACTCAAACCATCCATACTCGGGGGGGGGTAAAAAATAAAAAAGAAATAAATAAATAAATAATAATTATAAAAATAAAGAAATAAAAAAATAAAAATAAACAGCACAACTTGGCTTAAACATAAACATAAAATTAGCACTACCCGGCTGTGACTCAAAACCATCCATACTCGGGAAACAAAACAAAAGGGGAAAATAAATAAATAAAAAATATAAAAATTAAAAATATAAATAAATAAACAAAAACACATAACACAACAACTGGTCCGACTGCCATAACTATAATATGAGACAACATAAAACGATGTAGATACAAAACCAAATAGATACAAAATCACTAATAGAAATTAATAAATTATAGTATATAAACATAAATTTATGCACCCTATTTACAGAAACCTACAAAAAAAAAAAAAAAAATACAGGAAATCCCTACACTAGAACTGTGCCCTCACCCACACCACCCCTCCTGCACATGGGTCAGAGTCCATACCGTTCCTCTACAGTTTACAAAGTTCTGTCCTTAACTGACCCATGTCAGGTCCCCCAAAAACACGAAAACACACCACCACCCACAAATACACCCTCCCCACCTAGCACTCCACCCAACCAACTTATACACAAACTTATACATACTAACTAACAGACACTGAACCACAACCCACTTTAGGCCCAAGTTTGGTCGCCTGTAAGCCCTTCATGCCATATCAGCTTAAAACAAAACAAAAAAGCTAGCGTGCACATGCATTAGCCCTCCACCAGGAAGAAGGATGGCAGACTTGATACACCAAAATAATTTTTAACTCTTTTCCTAACTCCCCCTACAATTCTCCCTAATTCTATCCCTCCATTAAAGCTAACCCTACTCTCACCCTATCTCTATCCCTATCACACTTCCCCTATCCAAAATAAAGGTACTCTACCCAAAAGATCTAGTACCTAGGGCACATCAAAAGAAAACCCTCTCCACAGGAGAGAAGCCCTACTGGTACCAAGACTGCCATACTCCAAAGACCTGATCTTCCCGAGGTCACCGGTGATATTCCTACAGACCTCCACCTCGGAGAGGATTTTCTGCTGGGTCGACACTAAACACCGTGCATTCCACGTGTAGTACCTAACCACTAAACTAACTAAGAATAAAGTGCCCCGGTCTCGGCCACCCAGTGTCCTGAATGCCCCATAAGCCCACTCCGGATAGGTAAGGCCGGCAAGTTGACTCCAGCCGATGGAAGCGCCCACCCGGTTGTAAACCCCTATATTAAAGGGACAATGAAGCAGGAAATGGTCCATGCTTTCCAGCGTGTCCCCACACTCTTCTCGGGGACATCCCCGGTCATCAGAGTTCCTGCACTTCAGGTTGTCCCTTACATATAGCTTCCCCTGAAAGCAGCGCCAGGCCAAGTCCCAAAACTTCTGGGGGATCCTTTTCATGTTTAAAAGGTACAACCCCACCCTCAGATCCCGACCTGGGCAGTCCCTGAGTGCCAGAGGCTTCTGGAAGTGGGTCAACAGAACCCGTTTGTCAAGGAACTGCCTTGACTGGGTCCTGATCTCCCACACTCCCAGACCCCACCGACGTATCGCCTTCAGAGTCGGGGTAGCGTAAGCCGGAAGATATCCATGGGGCGTACGGAGGTCCTTCACTTGCCCTCCTGTCTCCCATTCCTGGAAGAAAGGCCGAAACCATTCCCTGCAGGAGAGTACCCACGGAGGAGCCCTCTCTGACCAGAGGTTTGAGATGTTAGCTTTTAAAAAGGTGTTTGTTAAGAACACCACAGGGTTTACCATAGATAAACCCCCTAGTCTCCTCGTGCGGTACGTAACCTCCCTCTTGACTAGGTTCATCCTGTTCCCCCATAACAGTTGAAAAAACAGGCTGTAGATCCTAGTGTAGTAAGCCTCTGGCAAGATACATACGCTGCCCAGATAGATAAACAAGGGGAGCAGGTACGATTTGATCAGGTGTACCCTTTCCCTGAGGGTCAAAGACCAACCCTTCCACTGGTCCACCTTCTGAGTGGCATCCTGGAGCTTACCATCCCAGTTTTTGGTGGGATAATCATCCTGGCCAAATGTGATGCCTAAGACTTTTGCTGATTCTTTGGGCCCTGGAAGGGTGTCCGGGAGATCAAACGTGGGATCCCCCCCTCCCAGCCAGAGACTCTCACACTTATCCCGGTTGATCTTAGACCCGGATGCCTCCGAGTAGCGTTCCACCTCCGACATCACCACATCAACCCCCTCTCTCGAGGAGACGAAAATAGTGACATCGTCGGCGTACGCCACTACCCCCTGGATGGCCCCCGGCTCCGCCAAACTCATCCCGACTCCCACCAACGGTCCGCAACTCACCCTCCTAAGGAAGGGATCGATCGCGAACACATATAACAGCGGGCTCAAAGGACAACCCTGACGGACTCCAGACCCCACTCCAAAAGAGTGGCCAGACCACCCGTTCACCAGTGGGAAACTCTCTGCCCCTGCATACAAGATCTTAAGCCAATTAACAAAAGTACTCGGTAAGCCATATCTCAGGAGGACGGACCAGAGGTACTCGTGGTTCACCCGATCAAATGCTTTGGCCTGATCCAAGGACAGCAAGTACCCCTTCCAGAAACCCGCACTACTCCGCTCCACTGCCTCCCTGACACTAAGGACAGCACTTAAGGTGCTTCGGCCTGGAACAGTGCAGTGCTGGGCCTCCGAAAGGAGCCGGGGTGCAAACTTCACCAGCCGATTAAACAGTATCTTGGCCAGAAGCTTCCTGTCCGTATTGAGAAGAGCTATGGGTCTCCAATTCTCAATACGGCTGGGATCTTTACCCTTTGAGAGAAGAATCAGGGCTGACCTCCTCATTGACTTTGGCAGAGTGCCCGAGGAGAGACACTCATTGAATACCTCAGTCAAGAGGGGAGCTAAAGACTCCTTAAAGGTCCTGTACCACTCAGATGTTAAGCCATCCGGACCTGGCGACTTCTTGGGGGCAAGCCCCTCGATCGCCAGTCTCACTTCCTCTTCCCTGATCTCTTCTGCCAAAACGCCAAGAGAGGGGTCTACCCCTGGCTCAGGAATGGTTTCAGCCAGGAAACCCGACATCACATCCCGATCCAGATCCTTCCTTCCCAAGAGGTGAGAGTAGAAGGATCTGACGATCTCCAAGATCCCTGATCTGGACCGATTCAGAGATCCTGTACTATCAATCAGTCCTGAAATGACTTTACTACTCACTGACATCTTACAGTTTCTGTAAGGGTCGGGCGAGCGGTACTTCCCGAAATCCCTCTCAAAAACCAAAGATGCGTGCCTATCGTACTGACACCTCATCAGCAAGGACTTCACTCTGGAGATATCCTCTCGGCTACCTCCAGTCGAGACAAGAAGCTCGAGTTTCCTCCTCAGACCCTGATACAGGCGATACCTGTTCAGGGACCTGAGGCTCGAGAGCTGGCGGAAGAACCCCGCAACCCGCTTCTTGAATATCTCCCACCACTCTGACTTACTACTACATAGGCCCAGTAAAGGTACCTGACTCTGAAGAAAATCCTCAAAGGACTGTCTTATCTCCGCTTCCTCCAGGAGGGACGAATTCAGCTTCCAATAACCTTTTCCCATCCGGGGGGTTTCTGAAACATTCAGGGAAAACAAAATCATACAGTGATCGGAGAACTCCACCTCAACCACGGACACTGCAGAAGAGACGGCTTCCTCCTTTAAATAAAACCTATCTATCCTAGACCTGCGACTACCTTGATGATAGGTGAAACCCGCGTGGCCCGAGGGGCTCCGGATGTGGGCATCCTCTAGGCGAGCTTCTCTAGCTATGCTAATCAGCGCCACACTATCGCAAGTCAGCGGACTATTGGAGCCTCTCCTATCTTGGGACCTCGTGACATTATTGAAGTCCCCTCCAAAGATCACCTGCCGACTCGTAAAAAGAAAGGGCTTAATCCTCATAAAGAGATCTTTACGGCCCCGCTTAGTTTGCGGGGCATAGATGTTAATGAGCCGGAGCTCTTGTCCCTTCATGAAGACATCTAAGATCAGGCACCTCCCCATTTCTAATTCAATAACCCGTCGGCATTCAACAGGAGCGGTAAAAAGGACCGCCACCCCACTATACGGCTCAGCCGCAAGAGACCAGTGGGAGGGACCGCGCCTCCACTCTCTTCTGGCTTTTACCAGAGAGGCAAGATCTGACAACCTGGTCTCCTGTAAAAAGAAAATGTCGGCTTCAACGCGGCCGAGAAAATCAAAGGCTGCGAATCTAGCCGTATCCGACTTTATGCTGGCACAATTAATAGATGCCAGCGTCAATGGGGTGAGTGCCGCCATACAGGGTGATTAAATTAGACGGCCACACCCTTTACTTTTGTTTTCCCTTCTTTTTTGCCCCCTCATCCCCCGAAGAAGACGAGAGGGCAGGACCACTCTTGGATCTTTTTTTCGATTCAGATAGATCCATATTATCCCCGTCTCCGTCCGGCCCCGGTCTAGCCCTGCCCTCTGAGGAAGGTGCCTCAATAGGACAGGGCCCAGTTCCTCCCAGAGGCTCTTTCTCCCTAGGCACCTCGCCCTCACCCTCCCCAGCCAAGGAGGGGGAGGAGATGGTATCGAGGACGAGGTACCGGTTTGACAGGTCAACCAGAGGGGGGGCAGTCAGGCTTCCGTTTTGAACCTGGCCCGTAGTACAAGGAACAGAGGGCTCTGACCTCTTCTTTCTCCCTTTCCTTTTGCCCTTGTCTTTCTTTTTAGGCCTCTCCCCACTCTCCTCATCCACACTTTCATAGTGGGAGGAATCGGAAGGGTCGGCCATATTGCCTTCCTCTCTGTGAAGCCTCCTGATCTCCCCATCCAGCACATCCTCCTCCAGGGCTTCAGCGGTTACAGGGCCAGCTTCAGGAGCAGAGGCCGGAGCTACCCCCGTCACCTGGGCACTCTCCAGCTCCCTACTCCTTCTACGATTTTCCTCCCGCCTTAGTTTGGCGGGGCCCTTTTTCCTCCTCACGAGCCCTGTTGCACCCCCATCCCTGCCCATACCCTCCCCGGCCGAGGCAACTTCACAGCTCTCCTCAGCCGGAGCGGCCGCTGCACGGGCGAAGGCGCTAGGACAACGGCTAAATGGGTGCCCAAGGACACCACACAGGTGGCACCGGATCTGCCT
Source organism: Hyla sarda (assembly GCF_029499605.1). Lineage (NCBI taxonomy): Eukaryota > Metazoa > Chordata > Amphibia > Anura > Hylidae > Hyla > Hyla sarda. The sequence goes on along the minus strand of NC_079190.1, from coordinate 20,099,092 downwards.
ACAGGATGCGGCCAGATGTCCCACCCCACCACACAAAGCGCAGACCTGTACAGTACAGGCTGCGCTAAAGTGGGTGGGGCTGCCACACCTGTGACAGACCTTAGGCTGCCCCTGGTAGAAGACCTGGATCCTATCACGTCCAAGGAAGGCGGCAGACGGAATGTGGGCAACCGTACTCCCTGAACGCTTGAGTTTGACGGAAAACGTCCAGGCCCCGGACCAGATCCCGTGCTCATCCAAGTTTTTCTTGGGCATGTCCGTCACATCCCCATACCGTCCGAGCCAGGTCATGATGTCATAACAAGAAAGTGACTCGTTACGGGTCAAAACGGTCACCTTCTTGACAGCATTCTGACGGGAAATCGCCTTTACGGCGAAATCCCGCCAGCCGGGCTCGTTTTTTGCCACTTCGTAATTCGACCAGAAGAGTTCGAGACCCTCTGGCCGAACGAAACTGACGTCAAACTCAGACGATCCGTAGGGGTGAATCAGGGCAAAGATGTCACTCGCCCTGAATTCCAATCTGAAGGAGGAGCTCAACCACTTTAGCGCGAGGTGGGCACGCATCCTCGCCCCTCCAAATCAGACGGACCACATTCCTACGGTTATTGTCCTGCCCGGTTGTCGGGAGGGACCAGACCACCTCCCCATTCCGCTCTCGGAAAGCCCCCAAACCGTGCCTCTCTATCCAGAAAGACAGGTCGACCTCACCCCTTCCCTCTACCTGGATCGACCTGTCACCCCTGCGTAGAGCCTCCAGGAGGCGCTGTTGCAAATGGCCCCCAGGGCCGGACGGAGACGGGGACCCCCCTGAACCCCCGGCAGCGACATTAGCATAGCTCCTAGGAGCAGTCACTGCCGGGGGGGCAGCCGGACCAAACCCAGAGCCAGAACCACTTACAACACCATTCACACCACAACTCTCAACCTCTTTATTTCCAGCCATACTACTACCACTCCCATCAACATTCAATCCACTGACACTCCCACATACACTCCTCTCACCCACAACACTACTACACCCATCAATATCACATCCTACATTCTTGTCCTGACTAACAAATTCTGGGCTGGCTGGGACTTGTAGTATGGCTGGCTTTAGTAAAGTCCTTTGTGCTGGCTTAGCCGCTGCTGGGGTCGACGCCGATGGTTTCTCCTTCATGGCTGATATCATATCTTGATTCTGGGGCTGCCCCACCGGGCGCACCCCAGCTCCTCCCACAGCGCCAGCACCTGCTTCACCCAACTTCACAGGCTCTGTGGATAATCCCGGCGCCCGGACACTCCCCCCCCTCACAGGGGAGTGCCCCGCAGTGCCGGTAATGCCCACAGTACTCGGGGAACCGCCCCCCGAGCACACAGGGGCATAACTCGCGCTTCCCACCATAAGCCCATCCTGCCCCTCCCTACCGGCAGGATGGGTGGGCTTCACATCTATTGCGTCTGCAGCTTTTACTGACGCCATGCTGTACCCCCCATGCTGGCTCCGTTCCACCACAGAAACGGAGTCTGGCAGTCTGGGGGGCCCAGCAGCCTGAACCAGCTTTGCAGCTGGCCCAGACTGCTGGAAAGGAACAAAAACGTACTTCACTGATTCTTGTGTCTTTTGCTTTTTCCTCTTAACTGCCACATCATCACAGAGATCATCACCAAAGGTGAAATGCTGGAGGTGGGCTGGGGACTCCTGCATGACTATCGCCCTTAGCAATCCCCCAGCCTCACTCTCCACATCATCCTCCTCGCTCTCACTTGAAGGAAGAGCCACCTGGGCCGGTTCAATATAGCTGTCCTGGGTGGCCTGGGTGTCACAGGGAGCAGCCACAGGCACAGCGTCTTCCTCCACATTCTCATCCTTTTCCTCATCACCACCATCCTCACTTTCTTCACCGCCACTACTCTCCCCATCATCCACCTCCACCTTACCTGGGGATTTCGTGGCGGCAAACCGGTCTTCATTAATCAGCTTTTCCTGGAAAAGACCGCTTCCCTCCAGGATCTCGTCTCTCCTCTCCTCCAGCTTCACAATCTTGCTTTTCAGCGCTGTGATCCTCTTTCTTAGCTCTGGCCTGTTCTTTTTGGACCCCGTGCTCACCAGATTCTGAGCCACACGTAGATCCTCCCTGGCCATCCTCAGCTCCTTACCGCACTGGTCATATTCCGCAAAGCGTGCGGCCATGCGGGAGCAGTATGTATCGCTCGACTCCTTGGGCCCTCTCTCTGCCCACATCTCCACTTTTTTCCTCCTCGCCTTGCTTCCTCCAGATCTCTGGTTGGCACCCGTCGCCGTGGAAGCAGAGCCTGCATTGCTGCAGACTCTGCCAGATTTTCTTCCTCCGGCCGGAACAATGGCTGTTGCAGTTTTCTCTCCACCCCCCGCCAGCCTGGAAGAACGGGAAGTGGAGGCTCGAGATTTCCGGGGCTCCATGCAGGGGAGGCTCTCCCCAGGAGTCTGCCACCCTCCTGGGAAAAGCAGTTAGAACACCTGCCTCTGTAGTTCTCTTGGAAGTCCTGGAGAGCTCAAACAGGGACACACCCGCACACTTCTCACACTGAACAGCTGTGTTTCACAGGATGTGCTCTCTGCTGACACTTCTGTCCATGTCATGAACTGTACAGAGTAGGAGCAAATGCCCATAAAAAAAGTCTCCTTCTCCGGACAGTTCCTGACAGTTCCTGCCACAGAGGTGGCAGCAGAGAGCACTGTGGTCAGACTGAAAAGAACTAAACAAGTTCCTCTGGGGCATACAGCAGCTGATAAGTACTGGAAGGATTAAGATCTTTAAATAGAAGTAATTTCCAAATTGATTTGAATACATTTTGTTTCCTTTGACATAAACCTTTAACTTTCTCTTAACAATAATACAAAAAGGCAGACATTTTACTCATTACATTTTCCCAAACTTCCCAATGACAATCAATCTTTTTCCCCCCGGTTTTAGTCTCTATAGTTAATGGGGTTTGTGGGGCACCGTTGGCATCATTTTCTTTGTGCTTATGCTATGACAGAAAAGAACAATAGAAATCTTGACAGGTGAATGAGGCCAGAGGCTACATTCATACTAAATGGGGCTCTTTTTTAAGACTGTGTTTACAGGGTGCGGCTTTTCTGCATATTTTCAAATTTTTTTTCTCAGTAAAATGGCGCTATTTTACAGGGATTGCCTAAAATGCGGCAACATTTTTTGGCAGAAAATCATCTTATGGACGTCAACTGGTACACAGGGCTACCTTTTACCAGTCTGTGGTACGACTATGAGTCCCTAAGGACACATTGTTTGAAACGCGTCAGTGTTTTTAGGACCCGTTCACCCAATTTTTATCTTTTGTATGCATTAAATAAAGACCTTAGATTTTTTTGGGGGGACTGTTTCTTCATGATCTGGATCTTCTTTCAATAATATTTAACAGTTCAAATTTGTCTCAGGTCCCTGTTCTCTTCACAGGAGCCCCTGCCTGGCCTGTGTTACTTCACACAGGATCACAACTGTATTGCACGGTCTATTTGGTGACTTTTCCCTTTATAAGACCTTAAAGGGGTACTCCGCCCCTAGACATCTTATCCCCTATCCAAAGGATAGGGGATAAGATGTCAGATCGCCGGTGGGGACCCCGGGGATCGCTGCTGCAGCACCCCGCTATCATTACAGCACAGAGCGAGATCGCTCTGCACGTAATGACGGGCAATGCAGGGGCCGGAGCATCGTTACGTCACGGCTCCGCCCCTCGTGACGTCACGGACCACCCCTTTCAATACAAGTCTATGGGAGGGGGCGCGGCGGTCGTCACGCCCCCTGCCATAGACTTGCATTAAGGGGACGGGCCGTGATGTCAAGAGGGGCGGAGCCATGACATCACGTGGCTCCGTCCCCTGTATCGCCCGTCATTACGCACAGAGCGAACCCGCTCTGTGCAGTGATGATAGCACAGTGCCGCAGCGGGTATCCCGGGGGTCCCCAGCAGCGGCACCGTGGCGATCTGACATCTTATCCCCTATCCTTTGGATAGGGGATAAGATGTCTAGGGGCGGAGTACCCCTTTAATGCCCTTAAATAGTTTTTCTGGACGTTTCTTTCTACATTTTAGGGCAGGGTCACACGTAACGGATCCACAGCGTATTTTACGTTGTGGATCTGCCGATGACCAACCCTAGAGTGAGTCCCCTGCCTGTGCCCGTGTGTCTCCCTCGTAGCAGCAATTTGCTGCTAAGAGCACGCACAGGGATCTGCGCGACTGTAGTAAAGTGCGTGTAGTAAAGTGCGCATGCGCAGTTCACTCACAGATATCGCGGCTGAGCCTCTGCTCCCTGTGCTAGGCAGAGAGCAGCCGCAATGTCTGAGATTAAACTGCGCATGTGCACGCAGTTTACTACAGTCGCGCAGATCCCTGTGTGTGTGTGCGCTCGAAGCGGCGGATTGCTGCTAAGAGCAGACACAGGGGCACAGGTAGGTGGCTCACTCTAGGGTCGGTCATCGGCAGATTCTCAGGCCCGGCTAAAAAACATGCATTAAAGGGGTATTCCAGGCAAAACCTTTTTTTTATATATATCAACTGGCTCCGGAAAGTTAAACAGATTTGTAAATGACTTCTATTAAAAAATCTTAATCCTTCCAATAGTTATTAGCTTCTGAAGTTTTCTGTCTAACTGCTCAATGATGATGTCACGTCCCGGGAGCTGTGCATGATGGGAGAATATCCCCATAGGAACTGGACAGCTCCCAGGACATGAGTCATCAGAGAGCAGTTAGACAGAAAACAACAACTCAACTTCAGAAGCTAATAACTATTGGAAGGATTAAGATTTTTTAATAGAAGTCATTTACAAATCTGTTTAACTTTCCAGAGCCAGTCGATATATATATATATATATAAAAAAAAAAGTTTTGGCCTGGAATACCCCTTTAAAGCTTGTTCTCACCTGATGCCCTTATGGCACTGTCTGGTCTCCACCTTTCACCAGTCCCTGATGATGTCTCAACACAAACAAGTTCCCATTCAGCCAATCACTGGCCATTGTGGTGAGCAGGGTCTTCATCTTAGAACAGCTGTAGTAAGGGGTTGCGGTAGCCGAGTAGACTTTATTATTTTTTTTGTAGCCCAGTCTGATTTTTTTTTTACCATTTTAAAAAAAATAACCAGATGGCCCTGACCTTCAGATAGCTATCCTGCTAAAACATTACTCAGTGGGCCACTGTCCTCTTCTGGCACCACTAGGCCTTACTAAAGCCTAGGGCTGGGCGGTATGACCAAATGTGTGTATCACGGTATTTTTTTTACTTTTGGCGGTTCCACAGTATATAACGGTATTTCCTAGAGTCCCCCCCCCCCATATTAATTATCAGCCCACATCCCCATCGGGGTAAATACTCACATATCACCCGCATGCGCTGCCCTCCTAGTCCTGTATGTTGCGGCTGCCGGCGCTCTATACTGTGCGGTATCCCTATGCCCGGGCTGCAAAAGGTAAACAAAATAAACTTTAACACACCTACGTCGGCCTTACGCTGGGGACGGGAACGTCGGAGAGCTAACAGCCTATCACCGGCCGCAGCGATGTTCCGCCTCGGCCGATGATAGGCTGAGCTCCCTGTCATGTAAGGAGCTCTGGCCGGCTTCTTACATGACAGTGGGTTCAGCCTATCACCGGCCGGGGCGGAACATCGCTGCGGCCGGTGATAGGCTGATGGCTCTCTGACGTTCCCGTCCCCAGGAAACAAGTGAGGCCGGTACCGAACTAACGGGAGGTGAGTTAAAGTTTATTTTGTTTATTTTTTGCAGCCCGGGCATAGGGATACCGCACAGTATAAAGCAGTGGTCTCCAACCTGCGGACCTCCAGATGTTTCAAAACTACAACTCCCAGCATGCCCGGACAGCCAACGGCTGTCCGGGCATGCTGGGAGTTGTAGTTTTGCAACATCTGGAGGTCCGCAGGTTGGAGACCACTGGTATAGAGTGTCAGCGCCGGCGGCCGCAACAAACAGGACGAGGAGGGCAGTGCATGCGGGTGACATGTGAGTAGTACCCTGATGGGGACAGTACTGGGCTATTAATTAATTGGGGGGCAGAACAGCGCTCGCGGGTCACCTATGATTAGTTCCCCGATGGGGACAGGGCAGCGCTGGACTGATAATACATTCATTCCCGAGGGGGGGGGGGCAAACTAGTATTGTGGTATGGGATAAAATTCATATCGTGCAGCACAAAAATTTCGGTATTCGGTATTAGAGATGAGCGAACTTACAGTAAATGCGATTCGTCACGAACTTCTCGGCTCGGCAGTTGATGACGTTTCCTGCATAAATTAGTTCAGCTTTCCGGTGCTCCGGTGGGCTGGAAAAGGTGGAGACATTCCTAGGAGACTCTTTCCTAGGACTGTATCCACCTTTTCCAGCCCACCGGAGCACCTGAAGGCTGAACTAATTTACGCAGGATAAGTCATCAACTGCCGAGCCGAGAAGTTCGTGACGAATCGAATTTACTGTAAGTTCGCTCATCTCTATTCGGTATGAACCGGTATACCGACCAGCCCTACTAAAGCCTACCACCAGAATAGAGCTCTGTATTGGGATTGGGAATCCCGCCGAACCCAATCCAAAATGTGCGGGCGAGAATGAGGCCAGAGCGGGTGGTCAGGCGCTAGTCCTGCGGGTCCCACAAACCCACACAGTCCCCAACCGCCACAGCCTAAACTGGAAAACCGTCAGCCAGCTCAGTGCGCAACCCAGAGGAAGGGAACACACTGTTCCCTGCCCGGTGCCTGGGCCGGAATGGTGAGAAATCTAGCGGGTGCAGGATTAAAAAATCTATCCCGTGCAGGGCTCTTCCCCAGATTACTTATCACTGTCAGGGGTGGAACCCAGTTCTTGGGGACCCCACTTCACTAATGCCTTCTGCTCTCAGGCCTCAGGCCACATCCTCACACTCTTTGTTTGGCTCCAAATCCGGTATCCTATCACCACCCCAAGGCTTCGCACCCTCTGTAAAGTAGCACGAAGAAAAGTAGATGCGGCACTTGAGCGTCTTTGCAGATGAAACTTCTTTTATTGTCTCACAGCAGGTGGCATAACGGAGAGGACTTGGAATGAAGAAAAAGAGGTCCAGCTCCCAAGGAAAACAAATAAAATCCTAAATTTTAATTCAAGACATTAAAAGGTAAGTGAACAAAAGAGAGGGGGAATAAAATCATAGAAGAAACGCCGACGCGTTTCGGACTATATAGTCCTTAATCATAACGGAGAGGAGCAACACCTCAGCCTGGCGTTCCTACATGTGTCTTTCTCTCAGTATCAGGCTTTTCAGGGGGCTATGCTGATACTTGCACCTCCCCCTGTGACTGTCAACTCGAAAGATATAAGAAAGTGTTACGACCACAGCAATTCAACACGCTGAGGCTGCTGGGAATCCCAGCCCACAGTTCCCGCAACAAAAACAGAGCAAACACCTACACAGTTCAACACCGCTCCCCCTTGTTGAAATAAATGTACCACTCTGCGTTCAAGCAATCTTCCTCAACTCAGGACGTTGTCTGTAAGAGCCCCAGGGTGTGAGGAGGTTAGAGGAACAGGGATATTCCAAAGTCCAAAATAGTGCATTTTTGGTCACTTTTTATATCATTTAAAAATGAATAAAAAGTGATCAATAAGTCCTATCAATGCAAAAATGGTACCGTTAAAAACTTCAGATCACGGCGCAAAAAATGAGCACTCATACCGCCCCATACACGGAAAAATAAAAAAAGTTATAGGGGTCAGAAGATGACAATTTTAAACGTATTGTCACGATGCCGGCTGGCAGGTAGTGGATCCTCTGTGCCAGAGAGGGATTGGCGTGGACCGTGCTAGTGGATCGGTTCTAAGTCACTACTGGTATTCACCAGAGCCCGCCGCAAAGCGGGATGGTCTTGCTGCGGCGGTAGTGACCAGGTCGTATCCACTAGCAACGGCTCAACCTCTCTGGCTGCTGAAGATAGGCGCGGTACAAGGGAGTAGACAGAAGCAAGGTCGGACGTAGCAGAAGGTCGGGGCAGGCAGCAAGGATCGTAGTCAGGGGCAACGGCAGGAGGTCTGGAACACAGGCTAGGAACATACAAGGAAACGCTTTCACTGGCACGATGGCAACAAGATCCGGCAAGGGAGTGCAGGGGAAGTGAGGTGATATAGGGAAGTGCACAGGTGAACATACTAATTGGAACCACTGCGCCAATCAGCGGCGCAGTGGCCCTTTAAATCGCAAAGACCCGGCGCGCGCGCGCCCTAGGGAGCGGGGCCGCGCGCGCCGGGACAGAACCGACGGAGAGCGAGTCAGGTACGGGAGCCGGGGTGCGCATCGCGAGCGGGCGCTACCCGCATCGCGAATCGCACCCCGGCTGGAGGCGGTATCGCAGCGCCCCGGGTCAGTGGATCTGACCGGAGCGCTGTAGTGAGGAGAGTGAGAGGAGGAGGAGCGGGGACCCGGAGCGCTCGGCGTAACAGTACCCCCCCCCTTGGGTCTCCCCCTCTTCTTAGAGCCTGAGAACCTGAGGAGCAGACTTTTGTCTAGGATATTGTCCTCAGGTTCCCAGGATCTCTCTTCTGGACCACAACCCTCCCAATCAACTAAAAAAAAAGTTTTCCCTCTGACCTTTTTTGATGCCAGAATCTCTTTGACGGAGAAGATGTCCGAGGAGCCGGAAACAGGAGTGGGGGGAACAGATTTGGGAGAGAAACGGTTGATGATAAGTGGTTTAAGAAGAGAAACGTGAAAGGCATTAGGAATACGAAGAGAAGGAGGAAGAAGAAGTTTGTAAGAGACAGGATTAATCTGGCACAAAATTTTGAAAGGACCAAGATAGCGTGGTCCCAACTTGTAGCTAGGGACACGGAAGCGGACATATTTAGCGGAGAGCCATACCTTGTCTCCAGGGGAAAAAATGGGAGGAGCTCTTCTTTTCTTATCCGCGAACTTCTTCATGCGTGATGAAGCCTGTAAGAGAGAATTTTGGGTCTCTCTCCATATGATGGAAAGATCACGAGAAATTTCATCCACAGCGGGCAGACCAGAGGGCAAGGGGGTAGGGAGGGGGGGAAGAGGGTGACGGCCATACACCACGAAAAATGGGGATTTGGAGGAAGATTCAGAGACTCTGAAGTTATACGAGAATTCGGCCCATGGTAGAAGATCTGCCCAGTCATCCTGGCGGGAGGAAACAAAATGTCGTAAATAATCACCCAAGACCTGGTTAACTCTTTCTACTTGTCCATTGGATTGAGGATGATATGCAGAAGAAAAATTTAATTTAATCTTGAGTTGTTTACAGAGAGCCCTCCAGAATTTAGACACGAATTGGACGCCTCTATCCGAGACGATCTGCGTAGGCAACCCGTGAAGACGAAAAATGTGTACAAAAAATTGTTTAGCCAACTGAGGGGCTGAAGGAAGACCAGGAAGAGGGATGAAATGTGCCATTTTGGAGAATCGATCAACGACCACCCAAATAACAGTGTTGCCACGGGATGGGGGTAAGTCAGTAATAAAATCCATACCAATCAGAGACCAAGGCTGTTCGGGGACAGGCAGAGGATGAAGAAAACCAGCGGGCTTCTGGCGAGGAGTCTTATCCCGGGCACAGATAGTGCAGGCTCGCACAAAGTCCACAACATCCGTCTCCAGAGTCGGCCACCAATAGAAGCGAGAGATGAGTTGCACAGATTTCTTGATGCCTGCATGACCTGCGAGATGGGAGGAGTGACCCCATTTGAGGATTCCGAGGCGTTGGCGTGGAGAAACGAAGGTCTTTCCTGGAGGAGTTTGCCTGATGGAGGCTGGAGAAGTGGAAATCAGGCAGTCAGGAGGAATGATGTGTTGCGGAGAGAGTTCAACTTCAGAAGCATCCGAGGAACGAGAGAGAGCATCGGCCCTAATGTTCTTATCGGCAGGCCGAAAGTGAATTTCAAAATTAAATCGGGCAAAGAACAGGGACCACCTGGCCTGGCGAGGATTCAGCCGTTGGGCAGACTGGAGGTAGGAGAGGTTCTTGTGGTCGGTGTAAATAATAACTGGAAATCTTGATCCCTCCAGCAGATGCCTCCATTCCTCAAGTGCTAATTTAATGGCTAGAAGCTCTCGATCCCCGATGGAGTAGTTCCTCTCCGCCGGAGAGAAGGTCCTAGAAAAAAAACCACAAGTAACAGCATGCCCGGAAGAATTTTTTTGTAGAAGGACAGCTCCAGCTCCCACTGAGGAGGCATCAACCTCCAATAGGAAGGGTTTAGATGGGTCAGGTCTGGAGAGCACAGGAGCCGAAGAAAAGGCAGACTTGAGCCGTTTAAAGGCGTCTTCCGCTTGAGGAGGCCAAGACTTGGGATCGGCATTTTTTTTGGTTAAAGCCACGATAGGAGCCACAACGGTAGAAAAATGTGGAATAAATTGCCTGTAATAATTGGCGAACCCCAAAAAACGTTGGATAGCACGGAGTCCGGAGGGGCGTGGCCAATCTAAAACGGCAGAGAGTTTGTCTGGATCCATTTGTAGTCCCTGGCCAGAGACCAAGTATCCTAGGAAAGGAAGAGATTGGCATTCAAACAGACATTTCTCTATTTTGGCATAGAGTTGATTATCACGAAGTCTCTGAAGAACCATACGGACATGCTGGCGGTGTTCTTCTAGATTGGCAGAAAAAATCAGGATATCGTCCAGATATACAACAACACAGGAGTATAAGAGATCACGAAAAATTTCATTAACAAAGTCTTGGAAGACGGCAGGGGCGTTGCACAGGCCAAAGGGCATGACCAGATACTCAAAGTGTCCATCTCTAGTGTTAAATGCCGTTTTCCATTCATCCCCCTCTCTGATGCGGATGAGATTATAAGCACCTCTTAAGTCCAGTTTGGTAAAGATGTGGGCACCTTGGAGGCGATCAAAGAGTTCAGAGATGAGGGGTAGGGGGTAGCGGTTCTTAACCGTGATTTTATTAAGACCGCGGTAGTCAATGCAAGGACGTAGAGAGCCATCTTTTTTGGACACAAAGAAAAATCCGGCTCCGGCAGGAGAGGAGGATTTACGGATAAAGCCCTTTTTTAAATTTTCCTGGACGTATTCAGACATGGCAAGAGTCTCTGGGGCGGACAGAGGATAAATTCTGCCCCGGGGTGGAGTAGTGCCCGGGAGGAGGTCGATAGGACAATCATAAGGCCTGTGAGGAGGTAGAGTCTCAGCTTGTTTTTTGCAAAAAACATCCGCAAAGTCCATATAGGCCTTAGGGAGACCGGTTACAGGGGGAACCACAGGGTCACGGCAAGGGTTACTGGGAACCGGTCTTAGGCAGTCCTTGGAACAAGAGGGCCCCCAACTCTTGATCTCCCCAGTGGACCAATCCAGGGTTGGGGAATGAAGTTGAAGCCAGGGAAGTCCAAGGAGAATTTCGGAAGTGCAATTGGGGAGGACCAAAAGTTCAATCCTCTCGTGATGAGATCCGATGCACATTAGAAGGGGCTCCGTGCGGAAACGTATGGAACAGTCCAATCTTTCATTGTTTACACAATTGATGTAGAGGGGTCTGGCGAGACTGGTCACCGGGATGTTGAACCTGTTGACGAGGGAGGCCAAAATAAAATTTCCTGCAGATCCGGAGTCCAGGAAGGCCATAGTAGAGAAGGAGAAGGCAGAGGCAGATATCCGCACAGGCACAGTAAGACGTGGAGAAGCAGAGTAGACATCAAGGACTGTCTCACCTTTGTGCGGAGTCAGCGTACGTCTTTCCAGGCGGGGAGGACGGATAGGACAATCCTTCAGGAAGTGTTCGGTACTGGCACAGTACAGGCAGAGATTCTCCATGCGGCGTCGTGTCCTCTCTTGAGGTGTCAGGCGAGACCGGTCGACCTACATAGCCTCCACGGCGGGAGGCACAGGAACAGATTGCAGGGGACCAGAGGAGAGAGGAGCCGGGGAGAAGAAACGCCTCGTGCGAACAGAGTCCATATCCTGGCGGAGCTCCTGACGCCTTTCGGAAAAACGCATGTCAATGCGAGTGGCTAGGTGAATGAGTTCATGTAGGTTAGCAGGGATTTCTCGTGCGGCCAGAACATCTTTAATGTTGCTGGATAGGCCTTTTTTAAAGGTCGCGCAGAGGGCCTCATTATTCCAGGATAATTCTGAAGCAAGAGTACGGAATTGTACGGCATACTCGCCAACGGAAGAATTACCCTGGACCAGGTTCAACAGGGCAGTCTCAGCAGAAGAGGCTCGGGCAGGTTCCTCAAAGACACTTCGAATTTCCGAGAAGAAGGAGTGTACAGAGGCAGTGACGGGGTCATTGCGGTCCCAGAGCGGTGTGGCCCAAGACAGGGCTTTTCCAGACAGAAGGCTGACTACGAAAGCCACCTTAGACCTTTCCGTGGGAAACTGGTCCGACATCATCTCCAAGTGCAGGGAACATTGGGAAAGAAAGCCACGGCAAAACTTAGAGTCCCCATCAAATTTATCCGGCAAGGATAGTCTTAGACCAGAAGCGGCCACTCGCTGCGGAGGAGGTGCAGGAGCTGGCGGAGGAGATGATTGCTGAAGCTGTGGTAGTAGCTGCTGTAGCATCACGGTCAGTTGAGACAGCTGTTGGCCTTGTTGCGCTATCTGTTGTGACTGCTGGGCGACCACCGTGGTGAGGTCAGCGACAACTGGCAGAGGAACTTCAGCGGGATCCATGGCCGGATCTACTGTCACGATGCCGGCTGGCAGGTAGTGGATCCTCTGTGCCAGAGAGGGATTGGCGTGGACCGTGCTAGTGGATCGGTTCTAAGTCACTACTGGTATTCACCAGAGCCCGCCGCAAAGCGGGATGGTCTTGCTGCGGCGGTAGTGACCAGGTCGTATCCACTAGCAACGGCTCAACCTCTCTGGCTGCTGAAGATAGGCGTGGTACAAGGGAGTAGACAGAAGCAAGGTCGGACGTAGCAGAAGGTCGGGGCAGGCAGCAAGGATCGTAGTCAGGGGCAACGGCAGGAGGTCTGGAACACAGGCTAGGAACATACAAGGAAACGCTTTCACTGGCACGATGGCAACAAGATCCGGCAAGGGAGTGCAGGGGAAGTGAGGTGATATAGGGAAGTGCACAGGTGAACATACTAATTGGAACCACTGCGCCAATCAGCGGCGCAGTGGCCCTTTAAATCGCAAAGACCCGGCGCGCGCGCGCCCTAGGGAGCGGGGCCGCGCGCGCCGGGACAGGACCGACGGAGAGCGAGTCAGGTACGGGAGCCGGGGTGCGCATCGCGAGCGGGCGCTACCCGCATCGCGAATCGCACCCCGGCTGGAGGCGGTATCGCAGCGCCCCGGGTCAGTGGATCTGACCGGAGCGCTGTAGTGAGGAGAGTGTAGCGAGCGCTCCGGGGAGGAGCGGGGACCCGGAGCGCTCGGCGTAACACGTATTAATTTTCCTGCATGTAGTTATGATTTTTTCCAGAAGTCCAACAAAATCAAACCTATATAAGTAGGGGATCAATGTAACCGTATGGACCTACAGAATACATATCAGGTGTCATTTTTACCGAAAAATGTACTACGTAGAAACGGAAGCCCCCAAAAGTTACAAAACAGCGTTTTTTTTTCAATTTTGTCGCACAATGATTTTTTTTCCCGCTTCACCATAGATTTTTGGGCAAAATGACTGACGTCATTACAAAGTAGAATTGGTGGCGCAAAAAATAAGCCATCATATGGATTTTTAGGTGTAAATTTGAAAGAGTTATGATTTTTTAAAGGCAAGGAGCAAAAAACGAAAATGCAAAAACGGAAAAACCTCCGGTCCTTAAGGGGTTAATATAAATTATAGCATTATAATATAGCATTAGTATAAATGTATTTTGCTGGGGATCTCCCTTAGCAACGGACCACACGTGTAGGATCTGCTCCCCCAATATATATGCACAACTACATTAGGGGTTGAGCACCTTCAGCCATTTGAGGCCGCGTCTTTGTTGTTTTTGTTGTTAAAATTTATACTAATGCACCTGTATCATCACTATAGGTAGCATTAATTAATGCTGCTGTAATTGCCCACAGACCCCTGGTTTTGCCCATACGTCACAGGTAGGTTTAGTGTTAGGTCTTGCCCCACTTGAGAAACCTTGGCGTTGGTGTGCGGGCTCTGGTGTGTCCTTCATATAAGGATACACTGGCGAATGTCTCAATTTTAACATCAGTGTTGAGAGATAACCAATGTCATTGTATACATCTACCACAGTAGGGCACCTATATTCCTGTTTTGTATTATAGATAGATATGTGGATGCAGGGCAGATAGAATTACCCTTGGTGCAGATGGCATTAACCCCTTGTATTCGTGATGCCAGGGCATGGTTTATCCTCAATACCACCCGAAGGTATACCGCTGGATCCTGGGCTAGGCACGGGGGCAATAATGACTCCCACGCCAAGTTACGGACACTGGTAGCTTTACTGAGTGACAGATGGTAAAGTCTATACAGTGTAGTTGGGCCCACGGAGGTGACCAGTGACTTCAGAGACTTTAAGGGCTTGCTGGGACTTGCAGTGGTTTTGGATAATTTAGTGCAAGCCACGTTGACATGATAATAGATGACAGTGACTGACTTGACTGGAGACAGACTAAGCGGTGACTTTATCTTACTTATAGACTTGTAGCTTGTGGCTGCAGACTGGACTTGAGGCTCCTATGACTCCAGACTCCTAGACTCGACTGCACTGCACCTCAGCAACAAGAGAGAGAAGAGACTCCTCCCAGGTCTTATATGGGGGGGGGGGGGGGGATACTTTGGTGGGGCTCCATTGGTCACCCTTAAGTCATCTGGTCACTGATACCTCCTGGGTAACAATCACATGACAACCGGTGATCACATGGAACATTTCTTAAAGTTATAACACTTCTTTACACACTTTGCAGCATAACAAATGGCAAAACATATTTACATGAGGGGACACTGCAGGGAGGCTGCCTGACAGGACAGCAAGGGTACGGGGTAACAACTCCTGTACTGGGCCACCACAGATAGATAGATAAATAGATATGAGATAGATAGATAGATAGATATGAGAGAGATATATATGAGATAGATAGATATGAGATAGATAGATAGATAGATATGTGATAGATATGAGATAGATAGATATGAGATAGATAGAGAGATAGGAGATAGATAGATATGAGATAGATATGAGATAGATAGATAGATAGATATGAGATAGATAGATATGAGATAGATAGATATGAGATAGATATGAGATAGATAGATAGATATGAGATATATAGACATGCGATAGATAGATAAGAGATAGATAGATATGAGATAGATAGAAAGATAGATATGAGATAGATAAATATGAGATAGATAGATAGATAAATATAAGATAGATAGATATGAGATAGATATGAGACACATAGATAGATATGAGATAGATAGATAGATATGAGATAGATATGAGACACATAGATAGATATGAGATAGATAGATAGATAGATAGAGAGATAGATGTGAGATAGATATGAGATAGATAGATAGATATGAGATAGATAGATATGAGATAGATAGATAGATATGAAATAAATGAATAAAGTGACTTTTTTGCATCCTCAGCATAACAAAGTGCGATGTTTCTGCGGTCTCTCACTTTATCAAGCATGCTTGTGTGTTGCGATCGTTTCTACTTGGATTAAAGTCTTGGTATCCCTGACCAGGAGCCATATGACGGCGTGAACCTAAAGATTTATATATGTTGGATTAGTCGTGCTTTTCTTCTGGACTGGATATGAGATAGATAGATATTGAGACATGAAAAAATAAATGCACTTTATTCTATTTGAGTGCTGCGCTTGTTGGATTTCTATATTTCAAGAACCCTGATCAGGTTGGAGCGCCGGCACCACAAACGGACTGGGCTGAGTAGTGCGGCTTTTCTTTATTTCTATAGATAGATAGATATGAGATAGATAGATATGAGATAGATAGATATGAGATAGATAGATATGAGATAGATAGATAGATAAATAGATATGAGATAGATAGATATGAGATAGATAGATATGAGAAAGATAGATAGATAGATACGAGATAGATAGATAGATATGAGATAGATAGATATGATATAGATAGATATGAGATAGATAAATAGATATATATGAGAAACATAGATAGATATGAGATAGATAGATATGAGATAGATAGATAGCTATGAGATAGATACATATGAGATAGATAGATATGAGATTGAGATGGATAGATAGATAGATATGAGATAGATAGATATGAGATAGATAGATAGATATGAGACAGGTAGATATGAGATAGATAGATAGATAGATAGATAGGAGATAGATATGAGATAGATAGATAGATATGAGACAGGTAGATATGAGATATATAGATATTATTGATATCATTTGGGGAGATAACATTTTATTGGGCCTCTCCCACAGTAGAACATTCTAGATAATATTGATTATTTTCTATTGGTTTATAAAATGCTATTTTTGTGCTGAACTCTCTTTCTGGGTATTTGGTGTGAGGAGGGGGGGGGGGTCACTTTATTTCCTTTTAATTTTACAACTCCAGCAGCTTTTGCAGTGAAATGGACTGTTCATTATTGGGGCCTATTTAGGAGGGTCTGTGCGGAGCAGTCTAATGAATCCCTGGCACAAAGCTCTCATTCAGGGCTGGGAAAGAATGGAGCCCTATTTAGGCTCTGCAGGGCTGTATGTCAAAGCCGACCCATAATACTTGTCAGGGAAGGGCACAAATTCCCACTGATACTAGAATGTGCGAAAACCTCACTTCACCGTCATCAGATTAAGATGCCATTTAGGAAGTGAGACCATAGGCTGCAGCGGGGACACCTATTTACTTCAGAGAATTCTTTTCCCAGAGGAATGTTCCAAACCAATAAAAGCTTTTAGAGAAAAAAAAAAAATCCTAAAATGAATTTTATGTTTTTATTAATTTTTTTTATGTTTTTAAAACTTTTGTTTTCAAAAGAACTCTTAAAACTCAAAATGTGAAGAGCTGTCCATTGGATATATGAACATACCATAAGGGCAGACTATGGTGCGAGGGGGGCAAGCTGTCCATTCCCTTTCTTTTTGGGGTATGAGAACCCAAACAAAAGGGTGGGAAACTGTCCCAAGGGTCATGAGAAGGGCATGTTGGAGGGAAACAAACTCCGGGACCCTTCCGTCCTGGGTTACTAAACCTGAAACCATATTGGAAGGTCTGGTATGAGGTTTACTTGCTTGTGATTATCAGATATGGAGATTTTCGGCAAGCTGGAAAGTGAACATCACTTCTAATTTTTGCCTTCGGAATCTTGCTTGCAGCCTTAAAGGGGTACTCCGCCCCTAGACATCTTATCCTCTATCCAAAGGATAGGGGACAATGTGATAGCCTGGGGGAGTAGGGTATGGGGAGTGTAGCTGTGCGGTGACTAAAGGGTGCTTGTTAACACTTGCTATTCGTGATGCCAGGGTGAGGGCTTCTCTGTAATGCTTGTCCTACCGCCACCCTTCCCAAGAGCGATAGGAAGGTAGATAATAATGGAATGTCCACAACCGGAGAGTTTGCTGAAACAGTTGTAACTTTTACTGAAGATTTTATGCAAGCTTCATAACCGGAACAGTTGCTATACATGCAAGCTTTCTTTGGAGATTGACAAAGGTTGCGACTTTAGCAATTTAGAGTCTTTAGAATAATATGCACTGTTCCACTGGATTTAGGGGATTTAGTTGAGGTCCAGTAGTCACGCTAGCTTTAGTGGGGGTAGTTTAGAACTCACGGTTTAGTTCCGCTGAAGCCGGTAGGTTTTCAGGCCTAGCGTGTCTTTGCAAGTTGCGCAGATCCATTCTGCTAGTCCGGCATCCAAGAGAGCAGCAACCCAAGAGAGCGATCATTGGCTACAGCTCCCTTATATGGGCAGGGGCTGGACTAGTGCTAATTGGTCCAATACTTGTGTCAATCACCATTACAAAGGATTATGGGTAGCATGTGACCCAAGGGCCTCCAGAGGTCCTCCAACATACCATAGAGGATATTAACATAGTCACATAACTGAAGGTCCTGCTACGCTAAACAAGGTAAGTACTATACATTATATTAAATATACATTATTACTAAATATGTACATGTATCAACATTGTAGAATGAGAGTAGAGAAGAGGCGACTAGGGGCTGTCCCACATGGGGGACTCTACCTGAGCATAGTTACTGACTTTGGGGACCACCACACTAGGTACGGTATGCAATACGGTACCGGAACACCACAATAAGATATCTGATTGCGGGGGGTCCCGCCACTGGGGACCCCTGCGATCTTGGCTGCGGCACCCCAGACATCCGGTGCACAGAGCAAACTTTACTCCATGCCGGATGACTGGCGATGCGGGTCGGAGGCTTGTGATGTCACGACCACGCCCCCTCAATGCAAGTCTATGGGAGGGGGCGTGACAGCCATCACGCCCCCTCCCATAGACTTGCATTGAGGGGGCATGGCTGTGATGTCACGAGCGGGGTGCAGCCAAGACGTCACAAGACTCTAAACGAACGCTGGGTGCAGCGGCGGGACCCCCTCGATCAGACATCTTATCCCCTATCCTTTGGATAGGGGATAAGATGTCTAGGGGTGGAGTACCCCTTTAAAAGGAAATAATGTAAGGTGGACCTGGCTACTGTAACAGTGTAGGGGATGTGGGAAATTGATTCTGACAATTAACCTCACTTTATTAGGTTAATGGTGCCAAATAAACTTCAGTAGCTGTTGGCCCAACCTGTGTTTGGCCCACAGCTTCACCCCATACACACAAATGTTTGGCTCGGTTGAGTGTTCATGGGTTCCAAATTGCGAGAGTGGTTAAACATTTCTGGAGGAAGCTGACCTCCCCAAAGGATCAGGCAGTGGAGATCCAACATGTCTGATTCTTCTCTCCAACAACATCTTCTATCGGGGTGCATCAGGATACCCCATACCCATTAGATGGTTGGCCGGTCCTGACAAAAATGGTGAGTTTGTCTGGCCTATCACTAATGTATATGGGCATGGGGGCAAGTTCTGGGGAAAAAAAGTGAGTGGACTCCCAAGATTTCCACTCGAGGGCTGGTCTTGTACGACTCCTGCTAATGGGAACAGTGTCGCTACTGTGGAAAAAGTTCAGGAACTCCGTTCCCATGCATTACTGCAGGACTTGAGCCCTGTATATGGGACCTTTAATTGGGAAAAAATTTGTACAAAATGTAAAACTTCCAACTAGAATCAGATGTCACCACAGATCTTTTTGTTTTTGTTTTTTTTGTTGTTTTTGCACTCTTCTATTGGTCGTGTCTTAGCCCGTCATGTGACCTGGATCGCAACGCAAGGTGACTATGAAGAAGAAGAATGTAATTTGTTTTTAAATAGAATTTTTTTTTAAAAATCTGGAAACTGTTTTTTAAAGGTAGTTTGTAATCAAAAAGATTGTATTTCAGATTAATATTTCTTATTTGTTAATTGCAAAATAGAATAAATATTATTTCATAACAGCAAAACATTCATAAAGCCAATCACAGCTCAGCTTTTATATCTTAACCAGCTCTTGTAAAATAATAGGTTGGCAGTATAGTTCCCCCCACATTAGGTTGGCAGTATAGTTCCCCCCACATTAGGTTGGCAGTATAGTTCCCCCACATTAGGTTGTCAGCATAGTTCCCCCACATTAGGTTGTCAGCATAGTTCCCCCACATTAGGTGCAGTATAGTTCTCCACATTAGGTGCAGTATAGTTCCCCCACATTAGGTTGGCAGTATAGTTGCCCCACATTAGGTTGGCAGCATAGTTCCCCCACATTAGGTTGGCAGTATAGTTCCCCCACATTAGGTTGGCAGTATAGTTCCCCCACATTAGGTTGGCAGCATAGTTCCCCCACATTAGTTGGCAGTATAGTTTCCCCCGCATTAGGTTGTAGTTCCTCCACATTAGTTTGGTGTTATAGTTCCCCCACATTAGGTACGTTGTGCCCCCCCAGACATACAGCCTTCAGCCATATACAGTATATGGCAGGAGGCTGTATACCTGTGTACTTCCCCACTTCAGTGCTCTGACCACTGCTCCTCCGCTCCGGGGTCACGATCCATAGGCCATAGCAGTAGGTCCCAGGACCGGAGGAGCGGTAGTTGTTGCACCGAAGATGACGTGCTGGTAACTTACCATGCACGCGCGTCCTCGCTGCTATGCTCCGCTCCACTCTGCTGTTGCTATGGGCGCACGCAAGGGACATGACATCCCTGCGTGTGCTATCTCCCAGCAGCCCCTGCTTTTTTAAAGTTAAAGCAGGGCTGCAGAAAGGTACCCGGGACATCCTTGTGTCCCGAAAAGATCTTTCAGGACACAGGGATATCCCCAATGTGACGGGGGAAGTTAATCTTTGCTGGGACGCCCAGGGTATGGATAATGGACTGCAGCACCCGGCGTATAAGATGACCCCTGACTTTTGAGAACATTTTAAGGTTTTAAAAAGTTGCCTTATACGCCAGAAAATACGGTATATATATATATATTGTTTTGCTTTATATCAGATTTGGAATACGCATACGCCCCTTATAATGCCACAGGCCAGTGCAGAACTAACTGGGGTCTTCTAAGAAGAAGTTGATATGGTTGGGAGGGGGCTTTGGGGGGTGGAGTAGGGATCACCAGGACTGATAGAGAAAGTGACATTGTTGCGACCACTTTTCACTGCATAACATTCACTGAAAGTCCCCCAGCAGAAGTATTAAGCGCTGATCAGCGGAGTACCCCTTTAAAGAGGATATCCACCATAAGGTGATTTTAGTACATATCTGTCAGACAGTAATGGACATGCTTAGGAAGGATCTGTACTTGTCTTGTAGCTATATGACTATGTTGTGAGATTACCATAACACTGAGGCTAGCTTTTTGAGAACTGGCTATTTCCTGTTGGAGTTTCCTCCCTTCAACTAGAAATCCCATAATTCCTTGTTTGTAAGTGTGAGGTCACTTTTCTCCCTTCCACAAATCACCCCACCCATTGAAGCACACATGTGATCCCTTCGATGCAATAGACAAGTGTTTTCTAACCAGGGAGCCTACAGCTGTTGCAAAACTAAAATTCCTTGCAGAATGATCTACCTCCCACCTAGTGGTCGCTCCACCCATTGAAGCAGACAGGCTCCCTGTCATCATCTGACTAGTGATCTAATATCTTGGGGCCGCACCGCAACCTGGGAAACCCGAGACGATTTTGTATGCTGTTAAAAATAACATTTGGGGCAAAAAATCACAGAATTGTGAGAAAACCGTCACACACAGGTACAGACACTATATCATGAACTACACTAACTTTACAGCCTCTGTAACATAGTCAAATAAAAAAAAAAACATTCTGGAATACCCCTTTAAAATCCCACAGTATGTTAACTTGGCAAGTTAAAGGAGTTCTCTGCTTAGGACAATCCCCACTTATTGGATATTGGTCATAAAATTTTTGGAATCATTTCAATAGTATTGACCCATAGAAAAAAGGTAACATGTCAGTTTTATGTAGAATGGAAACCCAAGAAAAATTAAAAAATTTCACCCCCCCCCCCCAATTTTTTCCCAACAATTATTATTTTTTGTTTCTCTGTAGATTTTTGGTAAAATGAAAGCTGTCATTACGAAGCAATTGGCTTGGAAAAAATACAAGCCCTCGTATGGGATTGTGGGTAAAAAAAAAAAAAATAGTTATGCCTTTTAAAACGCGAGAACCAAAAAAACGAAAACACAAAAATAAAAGTTGGCTCCGGAGACAAAATCGTGGTCAACCACGGTTTTAACTTTGGTTTAAAAGCCATACTGCAAACATATACGTTTGTTTTTAACATGGACGTCAATGCAAAACGCACATGTATACGGTTCCATACGGGAAAAACGTATACGTTTTTACTTTGCACATGCGCATTTGAATCCTAAAGTCCCCACCCAAGACCCCTCCCATTAAAAATGGACAAAATTTTCAAAAACGTTTTTGAAAATGTCCATTTTTAATGGGAGGGGTCTTGGGTGGAGACTTTAGGATTCAAATGCGCATGTGCAAAGTAAAACGTATATGTTTTTCCCGTATGGAACCGTATACATGTGCGTTTTGCATTGACGTCCATGTTAAAAACAAACGTATATGTTTGCAGTATGGCTTTTAAACCAAAGTTAAAACCGTGGTTGACCACGATTTTGTCTCCGGTTTAAAAACCGTACTGCAACCGCATACGTTTTTTATAACATGGACGTCAATGGGAAACGCACATGTATACGGTTCCATACGGGAAAAAACTTATACGTTTTTAGTTTGCACATGCGCATTTGAATACTAAAGTCCCCACCCAAGACCCCTCCCATTAAAAATGGACAAAATTTTCAAAAACGTATGGTTTTTTTTTCTATAAAAACTGACGGAACTGTATGCACTTTTAAAAACAGTATACTGTTTAAAAACGCATACGGTTTACTTTTTTCCATACTGTTCCATCCGTATTTTTGCCGTACGGTTCTCTTTAGAAAAACGGATTGAAAACAGTATGGCAAAAATGTGATGTGAACCCAGCCTAATTCATTTCAATGAGCCGGCCGGAGTGAAACGTTCGGTCCGGTCGGCTCATTTTTGCGCCGTTTGCGCTTTTACAACCGGACCTCAAACCATGGTCAACCACAGTTATAGGTGAGCCGACCGGACCGAACCTTTCACTCCGGCCGGCTCATTAAAATGAATTACATACGGGAGCGCATACGAAGGCATACAGGAGCACGAGGTTTTAGCTCCTCCCTGCCGTACGCGCTCCCTTATGGGAGAAAACGTGATGTGAACCCAGCCTAACCAACAGAATTGTTACGCAAAGCGCTCCAGGTCCCTGCTCCTCCCCGGAGCGCTCGCGGTGTTCTCCTCTCTGCAGCGCCCCGGTCAGACCCGCTGACCGGGAGCGCTGCACTGACATTCACGATGGGGATGCGATTCGCATAGCGGGATGCGCCCGCTCGCAAATCGCATCCCAAGTCACTTACCCGTCCCGGTCCCCGGCTGTCATGTTCTGGTGCGTGCGGCTCCGCTCTCTAGGGCGCGCACACGCCAGCTCTCTAAGATTTAAAGTGCCAGTGCACCAGTGATTGGTGCCTGGCCCAATCAGCCTAATTAGCTTCCACCTGCTCCCTGTCCATATAACCTCACTTCCCCTTTCCTTCCTTGCCGGATCTTGTTGCCTTGTGCCAGAGAAAGCGGTTAGTGTTGTCCAAAGCCTGTGTTTCAAGACCTTCTGCTATTGCTATTGACTACGAACCTTGCCGCCTGCCCCGACCTTCTGCTACGTCTGACCTTGCCTCTGCCTAGTCCTTCTGTCCCACGCCTATCTCAGCAGTCAGAGAGGTTGAGCCGTTGCCGGTGGACACGACCTGGTTGCTATCGCCGCAGCAAGACCATCCCGCTTTGCGGCGGGCTCTGGTGCATACCAGTAGCCTCTTAAAACCGGTCCACCGACACGTTCCACGCCAATCCCTCGCTGACACAGAGGATCCACATCCAGCTAGCCGAATCCTAACAAGAATCAATCACTTCATTTTTATAAAAAAAAAAAATATAAAGATGTATTTACACTTTTTGACACTTTTTTTCTACTACGAAAGGTACAATGCAGTGCTATTCAATGGCGCGTACTGTATTCGCCAATTTTTAGATTTCAGAAATGTTTTTTTATTTATTTTTATTTTGTTTTTTATTGTGTTTGCAGTTGCCATACGTCCCTGCAGTGAGTAAGCAGCCACACAGGCTCAGTGCAGTCCTACAGCCTTGATAATCTATAATCCCTACCTATAGTATGTAAATGAGCCCTAAATACAAGTGAATGAGGCCCTCCCCGAGGCATGCTGGGGCATTGTTGGGCCCCTTTCTATTTTTAGGAGGTAATAACAGCGGCTGAGCCCTTTAAGCTGTTTACTTGGATTAATTCAGCCCCAATAATAGGATCCGGCACTTTTTGGATCTCTCCGTGATTCCCCCCGGATATTTGTTCGCTCAGAATTCTCTTCTCCGCTGCCTCATTAACCCCTTAGCTGCTCGGCGGCCCATTTTCCCTTCCTCTATAGTGTGTTCAAATGACCATGTAATGTTTCCTGAATCCCTGAGATGGGATTATCCACTTCAGTGAGAAAAGGAGGTCTGAACTCCGAGGCCCGGGTATCCTGACGGCCCCGCTCTTTATGTGTGACCTCCTAGGCGGACACAGGGCTCCTATTCAATGGAACAGA
Source organism: Hyla sarda (assembly GCF_029499605.1). Classification (NCBI taxonomy): domain Eukaryota; kingdom Metazoa; phylum Chordata; class Amphibia; order Anura; family Hylidae; genus Hyla; species Hyla sarda. Next base: position 20,074,840 of record NC_079190.1, on the reverse strand, counting down.
AGGTTATAATGGAATTAGGACATTATAAAGGATCTAGAGGGATTTCATTTCCGACTATAGCACCTAAGAATACCTTATAGCATCACAGCGGACCGGAACACTACACAGGAATCCTCAAATCTATTTTATATTTATCTCATATCTATCTATCTTATATTTATCTCATATCTATCTATCTCATTTCTATCTATCTATCTCATATCTATCTATCTATCTATCTATCTCATATCTATCTCATATCTATCTATCTCATATCTATCTATCTATCTTATATTTATCTCATATCTATCTATCTATCTATCTCATATCTATCTATCTATCTCATATCTATCTATCTATCTATCTATCTATCTATCTCATATCTATCTATCTATCTCCTATCTATCTATCTATCTATCTCATATCTATCTTATATTTATCTCATATCTATCTATCTCATATCTATATATCTATCTATCTATTTAATATCTATCTATCTATCTCATATCTATCTCATATCTTTTTATCTATCTATCTATCTCATATCTATCTATCTATCTCATATCTATCTATTTATCTCATATCTATCTATCTATCTATTTCATATATATCTATCTATTTATATCATATCTATCTATCTCATATCTATCTCATATCTAAATATCTATCTATCTCATATCTATCTATCTATCTATCTATTGATCTCATATATATCTATATATCTATCTCATATCTATCTATCTATCTATCTATCTATCTAATATCTATCTATCTCATATATATCTCTCTATCTCATATCTATCTATCTATCTATCTATCTATCTATCTATCCATCTCATATCTATCTATCTAATATCTATCTATATATCTATCTATCTCATATATATCTCTCTATCACATATCTATCTATCTATCTATCTATCTCATATCTATCTATCTATCTATCTATCTATCTCATATCTACCTCATATATATCTATCTATCTCATATCTATCTATCTATCTATCTATCTTTTAAGTAGTTATTTATCTATTAGGTGAATAAATAGATAAGTATTAGATAGATAAATATGAGATAGATAGATATGAGATAGAAAGATAGATATGAGATAGATAGATATGAGATAGATAGATAGATATAAGATAGATAGATATGAGATAGATAGATATGAGATAGATATGAGATAGATGGATGCATTTCCGATAGACTAAAACTAAAAATATCAATATATTGAACACAAGCCACTATAAGATCTAAGAGTGAGAGTTCTAATGTGTTCGAACACACACAACTCTACCCAAACCCCCAACATGCTAAGCATTGACTGCACATCTTTCTACAATATACATTTCTTACTTTAAAAACCCAATGGACCAATATCTAAATTCATACAAAATCATCTCACAAGGACATACACAGGCAGAACAAACGTGAAAACAAATCCAAAACATACCAACACATATGTAACCTACAGTATATGTCTGACCTACCCACAAAGGTCGTGACCATCACCCACTGGGCAGACCTGAGGAAGATAGAATTTGGGTTTATGTATCTAGATAGGAAGAAAATAATTTCCTAATCTATAAACCTTCACTGGTCTTTGGGTACAGTATCCAGTGGGGAGAAGAAGTTTATGTTTCCTTATACAGGAATTGTATTTCCCTCAATGGGGAACCTGCTTAAGAAATTGATTATTATTATTATTGGGAAATACATATATATATATATATATATATATATATATATATATATATATTTTTTAATTTTTTATTTTTTTATAGCATGAAACAATCAATATGTAAAAAAAAGTATACTACAATAAAATAGCTTTATTTAAAACAAAGACAAAAAAAAAAACGTAAAAATTCTGTTAGGTCAATGGCGGAGAAGAAAAGAAAAAAGTTAAGACAACACGAGTATTTATGTTATTCCAGGCCTGAATGGAGACAGGGGAATGGTACTTTGTTTTGTTGCTGGAGGAGACGAGAGCACAGTGTAGTCTTTATTCCAGACTTCACATGATGTATCATTCCCAGCCCACGGATTTAGTGAAAGCTGATACCATTGAGGCCCGCAGACCTCCTACTCATCTGTCCCTCCCATTCTTTTCAGGATGTGTGTTTCTGGTGAGAACAAATTAAACCGAGAAGTAGCTGAAAGCCTGACACTGACTGCGTCTCTCCCCCGGCTTCTCCACACTCAACTTCAACCCGTATCTTTAACCCGGTGACATTTTTCGGCAATTTTTTTGTTTTTAGGATGAAGTTCAACTTTTTGAAAAATCTACAACACTACAAATTGGACAAATAAGAAGATCAAGAAATATCGGGTTGGATCTACTGCTACTACGGACAGGTGTTCGGTCGGAATATGATCTTCAAGACACCCGGTGCACAGAAGTCGTCTGGGATTGTTATTTTTGACTCCTGATAGTCCGCTGAATCAGACCGGTGATGGCCGTCCAGGCTGAAATTATGAATCATCATTTCATGCCGTTATATTTCGCCGGATCTGCCGTGGACTTCGAGAAAAGCTATCACGAAGGGGTGGATTTCCTTGGAGCCGTGGAGAGCGGAGACTATAAGGAATCGAGTAAGGATTTGCTTAGCTTTATCAACACGGCTTCGAGTAACATCAAACTGGCCCTGGACAAACCCGTGAAGTCGAAAAGGAAGGTCAACCATAGGAAGTACCTGCAAAAACAAATCAAAAGATGCACGGGTATGATCAGTAATGGAGTTACAACTAAAGGGTCTTCGAAAGGTCACGTCACGTCTCCCGGCAGTACCAACAGCCCCCAAAACTATCACTGGAAGCCTCCTCCCAAGAGGGACAACAACCAGTCCAACTTACAGAGCAAGAGCTTGGCTGCTCTTTTTGACAATGCCAGGGAAATCCAGGGGGAGAAATGTAAAAAAGTACCCTTGAGGAACCGTAACCTGCCCCCGTCTTTCTTCACCGAGCCTGCTTATTCTTCACCGGGACTTCTCGCCAATTCTGGGGTGGGGGCCTTGGATAAAGGTAACCAAGAGACTGTTGAATTTTTTGAACTGTTGGGCCCCGATTACAACAACATGATCTCAGAGCAAGAGATCATTCAGGGAGCATCAGTAAAGATACACCAAGACATCCCGGCAGAACATTCCGTGTACGAGCCCCATCACTTACTAAATGGGCTCCTTTATTCCGACCCCTGGAATCCATGTAATCCAATTAAAAAGAGTCCCGTGGGAACTTGCAGTCCGAACTTGAATGAAAGTTTGAAATGTATTTCATTGCCAGTCCCCGTCTTTACAAACGCCACCGAGCCCACCGCCATCCCAGCCTCCGTGGAGGACAGCTGTCCCAGTATAACACCATTTAACCCCTGCTACCCTGACTGCTCCTTGTCCCAAATGTTTTACGACTGTGCTTCGGGATACAACAGAATCGGCTACTCCGTTTTGTAGAAGTTTCAAAAACATTCCTAAAGGATCTTTCAATACAGTCTGTGCAATAAAACCCTCTCGGATACGACGTAGTGGCGACTTAACCCACAAGGCTCGCAACTCGGATTGACCCTCCAACCCCCCCATAGTAACGTCCCACGTTTATAACAATGGCGTTCAACTTTTTTAATTTTTCCCAAAAATTCCTGATGTAATAAGCTATTTTTTTAAATCTGACAATGAAATATATAGCCTAATACTGAGAGCCATATCTGCAGTTGTATAAATATGCCTGTATGGTATGCAATGTATTGTTCTGTGCTAACTTTGTTTCTGTTTTGTTTTTGTTTTGTTTTTTCGTGTAAAACTTTATAAACAATGCAAACAAAATTCTTATGCAATAAAAAAAGTTTAGTAAATTGTTGAAATCGTTTTTTTTCCTTTTCTATAGACTATATGAATAGAATATATGAAGTTTGTTTCTATGCCTGTAAGTCGTCACTTTCTTGAACAACAAAAAAATTATAATTTTTTTTTCTTGTGTTTGTTTTTGGTGATTTATTTTTATTTTTCTGACAATCTATCGGTACTGGTCTGGGGTCCCTTTAAGAGCTGTTGCCTTTCCATCTTTTCTGAACTCCTGACCCCTTCACAAAGACAATATATTTTCTTTATTGATGAACTGGATGTTACCGGCCCATTGGATTAACTGTAAAGTGACCGCCATGGGCGGTCTTGTATTTTTTTTATTTTTATGTATCTGTTGTTACAATACATGCTTTATCTCTCTCTCTATATATATACGAGTGTTTTCCAGACAGTGTGTCTCCAGCTGTTGCAAAACTACAACTCCCAGCAGACAATGGCTGGGAGACAATACCTGGGAGTTGTAGTTTTGCAACAGCTGGAGACACACTGTTTGGAAAGCATATATATTAAAAAAAATAAAATAAAATAAATAAAATAAATATACATATATATATATATATATATATATATATATATATATATATAATTAGGAAAAATTTACCCCCTATAGAACAAGTACTGTAACTTTATTTCTTTTTTGTGGCATTGAGGGTTTGGGTTCCTTATAAAAAAAAAAAAAAAAATGTGTATATATATATATATATATATATATATATATATATATATATATATAAAATATATATATATATATTTTTTTATATATATATATATATATATATATATATATATATATATATATATATATTTTTTTTTTTTTTGCCTGTTGGCTATTCTTTTATGCCCTATTCTTCCATAGACATAACTCTTGCTGGTATCTATATAACCTTGCCCCTTCTTGAAAAAAAATTAAAATTGTTGGCCTGGTTTTGGTCCTACTACAAAGTATTGGTTCCTTACTTGTGTCCATATAATCATTCAAACAAAATCAAACAAACCAAACATTCAGGTGCTGTTTGTCCCTCTTTGCCCTCTTCAAAAATATGATGTTTTTTAAACATAGCCCAGGTTGGAAATGTTAGGCCGCCCTTGTTTCTAGTGCAAAATTGATGATGGGGGCCAAAGAGAATGGCTTTATATACTTTTTTTTTTTTTGTTCTCTTTTGTCAGCTATAATCATTCATCTTACTGATGAAGTAAAAGAATATTTTTTTTTTTTTTTTTTTTAAATAAAGAAAAAAATAATAATAAAACATATACTGCATAAAAAGTATGGTCTTTTGTAAGGATATTGTTTACCAAAGCTTTAAAATAAATACTCAAAAAATTCTATTAAGTATATAATGGATTGCAGTCGGTTTTTAACCATCTGCCCAATAAAGGTTTATTTTTCAGGGTAGAAAAAAAAATAAACATAAAAAAAAGCTCTCTCTTAAAGGGGTATTCCATGAAAAAACATTTTCTTCATATCAACTGGCTCCAGAAAGTTAAACAGATTTGTAAATTACTTCTATTAAAAAAAATCTTAATCCTACCAATACTTATAAGCTGCTGAAGTTGAGTTGTTCTTTTCTGTCTGACCACAGTGCTCTCTGCTGACATCTCTTGTCTGTCTCAGGAACTGTCCAGAGTAGCAACAAATCCCCATAGCAAACCTTTCCTGCTCTGAACAGTTCCTGACAGAGGTGTCAGTAGCAGTGCCATCCTCTTACATGGCACAGGAGCCTCACATCCTCACAGCCACCAGGTGACTGTATTTTTACAATAACAATGCAGCTAGTGACATCTAGTGGCCAAATTGATTTTCGCTTCTTTTTTAAATTTATTTCTGAATGATCATCTCTCATCTGTCTATTTATCTCTTTCTAACAAAGTCTAGACAATGCTCTGTGAGTTAAACGACCTGGACTCCAGACTGATATATTTTACATAGCTAGTCCTGCTCTCAGCTGAGAAGTGATACAATTGTATCCAGTCTAGACAATGCTCTGTGAGCTAAACATCCTGGACTCCAGACTGATACATTGTACATAGCTAGTCCTGCTTTCAGCTGAGAAGTGATACAATTGTATCCAGTCTAGACAATGCTCTGTGAGTTAAACATCCTGGACTCCAGACTGATACATTGTACATAGCTAGTCCTGCTCTCAGCTGAGAAGTATATACAATTGTATCCAGTCTAGACAATGCTCTGTGAGCTAAACATCCTGGACCCCAGACTGATACATTGTACATAGCTAGTCCTGCTCTCAGCTGAGAAGTGATACAATTGTATCCAGTCTAGACAATGCTCTGTGAGCTAAACATCCTGGACTCCAGACTGATACACTGTATATAGCTAGTCCTGCTCTCAGCTGAGAAGTGATACAATTGTATCCAGTCTAGACAATGCTCTGTGAGCTAAACATCCTGGACTCAAGACTGATACATTGTACATAGCTAGTCCTGTTCTCAGCTGAGAAGTGATACAATTGTATCCAGTCTAGACAATGCTCTGTGAGCTAAACATCCTGGGCCCCAGACTGATACATTGCACATAGCTAGTCCTGCTCTCAGCTGAGAAGTGATACAATTGTATCCAGTCTAGACAATGCTCTGTGAGCTAAACATCCTGGACTCCAGACTGATACATTGTACATAGCTAGTCCTGCTCTCAGCTGAGAAGTGATACAATTGTATCCAGTCTAGACAATGCTCTGTGAGCTAAACAACCTGGACTCCAGACTGATACATTGTACATAGCTTGTCCTGCTCTCAGCTGAGAATATACAATTGTATCCAGTCTAGACAATGCTCTGTGAGCTAAACTGCCTGGACTCCAGACTGATATAATGTACATAGCTAGTCCTGCTCTCAGCTGAGAAGTGATACAATTGTATCCAGTCTAGACAATGCTCTGTGAGCTAAATATTCTGGACTCCAGACTGGGGCATGCTTGGAGTTGTAAGTTTGCAACAGCTGGAGGCACACTGGTTGGGAAGCACTTCGGTTGATGATAAAGAATAGGCACCATATAATGTTCTACTGCTCCGGTGGTGGCGCTGCAGTGGAGTAAACACTTGCTTCTGGGTTCCCCCACAATTTACAGCGTATCTCTGGGGGTCTCAGCAGAGGGACAACTGTACTGTAGACTTTGTTCCATCTTCCTCCTCTTCTCTTCTCCTGCTCATACAAATCACTGTGGCTGTGAATCTAGTCTGGAGCCCGGTCAACAATCTGTCACCCAGCTCCAGACTGACCGCCCCGGAAAGCTGGCAGGACATCGAGTCCTTCTCCATCCTGTGCAGTCAATGGTTCACAATACAAACAAATATGGGGGAAGTGTCCACTGAGATGTCTTCTATCCATCTATCTATTTCATATCTATCTATCTCTTATCTATCTATCTATCTATCTATCTATCTATCTATCTATCTATCTATCTCATATCTATCTATCTATCTATATATCTATCTCATATCTATCTCATATCTATCTATCTATCTCATATCTATCTATCTATCTCATATCTATCTATCTATCTATCTATCTCATATCTATCTCATATCTATCTATCTATCTCATATCTATCTATCTATCTCATATCTATCTATCTATCTATCTCATATCTATCTCATATCTATCTATCTATCTCATATCTATCTCATATCTATCTCATATCTATCTCATATCTATCTCATATCTATCTCATATCTATCTATCTCATATCTATCTCATATCTATCTCATATCTATCTATCTCATATCTATCTTTCTATCTATCTAGAAAAAAGCAAGAGACCAGCAGCACACAGAAAAATTAGTGCAAAAAAGGTGGAGGTTTATTGCATTATCCCAGTGTACAAAAGAAGCGACGTTTCAGCGACCTCTCGTCGCCGTTCTCAAGCTTGAGAACGGCGATGAGAGGTCGCTGAAACGTCGCTTCTTTTGTACACTGGGATAATGCAATAAACCTCCACCTTTTTTGCACTAATTTTTCTGTGTGCTGCTGGTCTCTTTTCTTTTTTCTAGTACAAGTGAACCTCTCACCAAGGTGGAGGTGGATGATGGGGAGAGTAGTGGCGGCGAAGACAGTGAGGATGGTGGTGAAGAGGTAAAGGAGGAAGAGGAGAAGATGGAGGAGAGTGTGGAGGTTGTAGCTGCTTCATGTGACATCCAGGACAGCTACATTGAGGCTGGACAGATGGCACTACCACCAAGCGAGAGTGAGGAGGATGACGTGGAGGGTGAGGCTGGGGGTCTATTGAAGGCAATTGTGATGCAAGAGTCCCACCTCCAGAATATCACCTTTGGGGACGAGGAATGTGAGGATGTGGTGGTCCAGCAGAGGTCTAAAAAAAGGAAGACCAAGGAGACAGTACAATATGTATTTGTCCCCTTCCAGCAGTCTGGGCCAGCTGCAAAGCTGGTTCAGGCTGCGGGCTCCCCCAAACTGCCAGACCCACTTCCTGTGGTGGAGCGGGGCCAGCTTGGGGAGTACAGTATGGCGTCAGGAAAGGCTAAGGGCGCAATAGTTGTGAAGCCCACCCATCCTGTCGGTAGGGAAGGGCAGGATGGGCTCATTCCGGGCAGCTCTGGCACTGCAGGACCGTCCCAGGGTGGCAGGGGGCATGTCCAAGTGCCAGAGGCAAGTTACGCTGCCGTGTGCTCGGGGGGCGGTTCCCCGAATACTGTGGGCACTACTGGCGCCGCAGGGCACTCCCCTGTGAGGGGGGGGGGAGTGTCCGGGCGCCAGAGAGCGTTGAGTCCGTGTGCTCGGGGGGCGGTCCCCCGAGTACAGTTTGTTCTGCGGGCACTGCGGGGCACTCCCCTGTGAGGGGGGGAGTGTCCCGGTGCCGGGATCAGTGTCCGGCAATGGCGCTGTGGGAGGAGCTGGGGTGCGCTCGGGGGGGGCAGCCCCAGACTCATGTTGCGTCATTGCCCAGTCAGCAGGAGGAGCCATCGTCAGCAGCAGCAGCAGCCAAGCCGGAAAAAAAGAATTTAGTAAAGCCAGCAGTACTACAATTTCCAGCCAGCCCAGAATCAGTTAGGCAGGGTATGAGTGAGAATGCTGAGTGTAGTAGTGCTGTGGATGAGAGGAGTGTCAGTGGAGTGAATGTTGGTGGGAGTAGTGGTATGGATGAAAAAAAGGATGATGTGAGTGGTGGTGTGAATGGTGGTACTGGGTCTGGGTCTTGCCTGGCTGCCCCCCCGGCAGTGACTGCTCCTAGGAGCTATGCTAATGTCGCTGCCGGGGGTCCAGGGGGGTCACCGTCTCCGTCCGGCCCCGGGGGTTACTTGCAACAGCGCCTCCTGGAGGCTCTGCGTAGGGGAGACAGGTCGATCCAGGTAGAGGGAAGGGGTGAGGTCGACCTGTCTTTCTGGATAGAGAGGCACGGTTTGGGGGCTTTCCGAGAGCAGAATGGGGAGGTGGTCTGGTCCCTCCCGACAACCGGGCAGGACAATAACCGCAGGAATGTGGTCCGTCTGATTTGGAGGGGTGAGGATGCGTGCCCACCTCGCGCTAAAGTGGTTGAGCTCCTCCTCCAGATGGAATTCAGGGCGAGTGACATCTTTGCCCTGATCCACCCCTACGGTACGTCCGAGTTTGACGTCAGTTTCGTTTGGCCAGAGGGTCTCGAACTCTTCTGGTCAAACTACGAGGTGGCGAAGAACGAGCCAGGCTGGCGGGATTTTGCCGTAAAGGCAATTTCCCGTCAGAACTCAGTCAAGAAGGTGACCGTTTTGACCCGTAACGAGTCATTTTCTTGTTATGACATCATGATCTGGCTCGGTCGGTATGGGGATGTGACGGACATGCCCAAGAAAAACTTTGATGAGCACAGGATCTGGTCCGGGGCCTGGACATTTTCCGTCAAACTCAGGCGTTCAGGGAGTACGGTTTCCCACATTCCGTCAGCCGCCTTCCTTGGACGTGACAGGATCCAGGTCTTCTACTAGGGGCAGCCTAAGGTCTGTCACAGGTGCGGTAGCCCCACCCATTTTAGCGCAGCCTATACTGTATAGGTCTGTGCTTTGTGTGGTGGGGTGGGTCATCTGGCCGCATCCTGTAGGCAGATCCGCTGCCATCTGTGTGGTGTCCTCGGGCACCCTTTTAGCTGTTGTCCTAGCGCCGTCGCCCGTGCGGCGGCCGCTCCGGCTGGGGAGAGCTGTGAAGTTGCCTCGGCTGGAGAGGGTACGAGCAGGGATGGGGGCGCACCAGGGCTAGTGAAGAGGAAGGGCCCCGCCAAACTAAGGCGGGAGGAAAATCGAAGGAGTAGTAGGGAGCTGGAGAGTGCCCAAGTGACGGGGGTAGCCCCGGCCCCTGCTCCTGAAGCTGGCCCTGAAATTACTGAAGCCCTGGAGGAGGACGTGCTGGATGAGGAGATCAGGAGACTGGGCGAAGAGGAAGGCAATTTGGCCGACTCTTCCGATTCCTCCCACTATGAAAGTGTGGATGAGGAGAGTGTAGAGAAGGCCAAAAAGAAAGACAAGGGCAAAAGGAAAGGGAGAAAGAAGAGGTCCAAGCCCTCTCTCCCTCGTACTGCGGGCCGGGTCCAAAACGGAAGCCTGACTGCCCCCCCTCTGGTTGACCTGTCAAACCGGAACCTCGTCCTTGATAACATCTCCTCCCCTTCCTTGGAGGGGGAAGGTGAGGGTGAGGTGCCCAGGGAGAAAGAGCCTCTGGGGGGAACTGGGCCCTGTCCTGTTGAGGCTCCTTCCTTGGAGGGCAGGGCTAGACCGGGGTCGGACGGAGACGGGGACCATATGGACCAGAGTGAGTAAAAAAAAAAGAGGTAAAAGCGGTCCTGCCCTTTCTTCTTCTTCTGGGGATGAGGGGGCGAAGAAGAAGGGGAAGAAAAAATAAAGGTGAGGCTGTCTAATTCAATCACCCATGATGGCGGCACTCACCCCATTGACGCTGGCATCCATTAACTGTGCCAGTATAAAGTCGGATACGGCTAGATTTGCAGCCTTTGATTTTCTCGGCCGTGTTGAAGCCGACATTTTCTTTTTACAGGAGACCAGGTTGTCAGATCTATCCTCTCTGGTTAAAGCCAGAAGAGAGTGGAGGCGCGGGCCCTCCCACTGGTCTCTTGCGGCTGAGCCGTATAGTGGGGTGGCGGTCCTTTTTACCAATCCGGTTGAATGCCGACGGGTTATTGAGTTAGAAATGGGGAGGTGCCTGATCTTAGATGTCCTCATGAAGGGGCAAGAGCTCCGACTCATTAACATCTACGCCCCACAAACCAAGTGGGGCCGCAAAGATCTCTTACTAGCCGGCAAGTGATTTTTGGAGGGGACTTCAATAATGTCACGAGGTCCCAAGATAGGAGAGTTTCCAATGGTCCGCTGGCTTACGATAGCGTGGCCCTCAATAATATAGTTAGGGAAGCTCGCCTAGAGGACGCCCACATCCGGAGCCCCTCAGGCCACGTTGGTTTCACATATCATCGAGGTAGCTGCAGGTCTAGGATAGACAGGTTTTATTTAAAGGAGGAAGCTGTCTCTTCCGCAGTGTCCGTGGTTGAGGTGGAATTCTCCGATCACTGTATGATTTTGTTTTCCTTGAATGTTTCAGAGACCCCCCGGATGGGTAAAGGTTATTGGAAGCTGAATTCGTCCCTCCTGGAGGAAGCGAAGATAAGACAGTCCTTTGAGGATTTACTTCAGAGTCAGGTACCTTTACTGGACCTTTGTAGTAGTAAGTCAGAGTGGTGGGAGATATTCAAAAAGCGGGTTGGGGGGTTCTTCCGCCAGCTCTCGAGCCTCAGGTCCCTGAATAGGTACCGCCTGTATCAGGGTATGAGGAGGAAACTCGAGCTCCTTGTCTCGACTGGAGGTAGCCGGGAGGATATCTCCAGAGTGAAGTCCTTGCTGATGAGGTGTCAGTACGATAGACACGCATCTTTGGTTTTTGAGAGGGATTACGGGAGGTACCGCTCGCCCGACCCTTGCAAGAACTGTAAGATGTCAGTGAGTAGTAAAGTGGTCTCAGGACTGATTGATAGTACGGGATCTCTGAATCGGTCCAGATCGGGGATCCTGGAGGTCGTCAGATCCTTCTACTCGCACCTCTTGGGAAGGAAGGATCTAGATCGAGACGGGATGTCGGCTTTCCTGGCTGAAACTATTCCAGAGCCGGGGGTAGACCCCTCTCTTGATATTTTGGCAGAAGAAATCAGGGAAGAGGAAGTGAGACTGGCGATCGAGGGGCTCGCCCCCAAGAAGTCGCCAGGTCCTGATGGCTTAACATCCGAGTGGTACAGGACCTTTATGGAGTCTTTAGCTCCCCTCTTGACTGAGGTATTCAATGAGTGTCTCTCCTCGGGCACTCTACCAAAGTCAATGAGGAGGTCAGCCCTGATTCTTTTGTCAAAGGGTAAAGATCCTAGCCGTATTGAGAATTGGAGGCCCATAGCTCTTCTCAATACGGACAGAAAGCTTCCGGCTAAGATACTGTTTAATCGGTTGGTGAAGTTTGCACCCCGGCTCCTTTTGGGGGCCCAGCACTGCTCTGTTCCAGGCTGAAGCACCTTAAGTGCTGTTCTCAGTGTCAGGGAGGCAGTGGAGCGGAGTAGTGCGGGTCTCTGGAAGGGGTAAATGCGGACCTTGGATCAGGCCAAAGCATTTGATCGGATAAACAACGAGTACCTCTGGTCCGTCCTCCTGAGATATGGCTTACCGAGTACATTTGTGAATTGGCTTGTCACCTTATATGCAGGGGCAGAGAGTTTCCCGCTGGTGAACGGTTGATCTGGCCGCTCTTTTGAGGTGGGGTCCGGAGTCCGTCAGGGTTGTCCTTTGAGCCCTCTGTTATACGTGTTCGCAATCGATCCCTTCGTCCGGAGGGCAGATTGTGGGCCATTGGCGGGAGTCGGGATGACTCTGGCGAAGCCGGATGTCGCCCAGAGAGTGGTGGCGTACGCTGATGATGTCACTATTTTCGTCTCCTCACGGGAGGAGGTCAATGTGGTGATGTCAGAGGTGGACCGCTACCCGGAGGCATCCGGGTCCAAGATCAACCGGGATAAGTGTGAAAGTGTCTGGCTGGGAGGGGGAGATCCCACGTTTGATCTCTCGGACACCCTTCCAGGGCTCCAAGAGTCAGCAAAAATTCTGGGCATCACATTCGGCCAGGATGATTATCCCACTAAAAACTGGGACGGTAAGCTCCAGGATGCCACTCAGAAGGTGAACCAGTGGAAGGGTTGGTCTATGACCCTCAGGGAAAGGGTACACCTGATCAAATCGTACCTGCTCCCCTTGTTTATCTATCTGGGCAGTGTATGTATCTTACCAGAGGCTTACTACACTAGGGTCTACAGCCTGTTTTTCCAACTGTTATGGGGAGCAGGTTGAACCTAGTCAAGAGGGAGGTAACGTACCGCACGAGGAGACTAGGGGGTTTATCTATGGTAAACCCTGTGGTGTTCTTAACGAACACCTTCTTGAAAACCAACATTGCAAACCTCTGGAAAGAGAGGGCTCCTCCGTGGGTACTCTCCTGCAGGGAATGGTTTCGGCCTTTCTTCCAGGAATGGGAGACAGGAGGGCAAGTGAAGGACCTCCGTACGCCCCATGGATATCTATTCTACTTTGCAGTGACATTAGTCATTTTACCCAAAAATGCACGGCGAAACGGAAAAAAAAATCATTGTGCGACAAAATCGAAAAAAAAACGCCATTTTGTAACTTTTGGGGGCTTCCGTTTCTACTTAGTGCATATTTCGGTAAAAATTACACCTTATAATTATGGCAGTCTTGGTACCAGTAGGGCTTCTCTCCTGTGGAGAGGTTTCTAATTTCATGTGCCCTAGGTACTAAACCTTTTGGGTAGAGTACCTTTTATTTTTGGTTAGGGGCAGTGTTATAGGGGTAGAGATAGGGTGAGGACAGGGTCAGATTTATTGTAGGGATAGAATTAGGGAGAATTGTAGGGGGAGTTAGGGAAAGAGTATAAAATGATTTATGTATCAGGTCTGCCATCCTTCTCCCTGGTGGAGGGCTGATGCATGTGCACATTAGCTTTTTGGTTTGTTTTCAGTTGACATGGTATGAAGGGCTTACAGGCAACCAAACTTGGGCCTAAAAGGGGTTGTGGTTAAGAGTGTATAAGTTTGTATATAAGTTGGTTGGGAGGAGTGTTAGGTGGGGAGGGTGTATTTGTGGGTGGTGTTTTTTTTTAGTGGTGTTTTGGGGTCCTGACATGGGTCAGTTAAGGACTGGACTTTGAGAACTGTATGGACGGTATGGACTCTGACCTATGTACAGTAGGGGTGGTGTGGGTGAGGGGGCAGTTTTAGTGTAGGTGTTTTCTGTAGTGTATTTATTATATTTTTGTATATTTTCTGTGATTTTTGTATATATTGTGTTTTGCATATATTGTGTTTTGTATTTATATTGTTTTATATTATATAGTGTATAGTGGCAGTCGGGCCAGTAAAAAAGCGGTGTCATTTGTGTATGTATGTATATATATATATATATATATATATATATATATATATATATATATATATAAAATGTGTGTGTGTGTGTATGCTTGTGTATATGCATGTACACATGTTTGTGTATTTTTTATTTTCCCTCCTTGGGGGGGCTGCTCCCCTCCGGTGTCTCTGCTCTTCTCGCCTCCGGCTTCGCGGTCTCGCTTTTCGGCGGTGTTGTCCTTTTCTTCGGTTCTGGCTTGCTCTTTTTGGGTCCGGCGCGCGGATCCTCTCTGGCCGTCCTCGACTCCTTGCCGTGCTGGGCGTGCTTCGCGGGCCTTGCGGCCATGCGGGGGCGGAGCGTGGGGCTGGGCTCTTTGGGCCCTCTCTCTGGCCGCATCTCCGCGCTGCTTTTCCTTGCCCTTCTTTCGCGTGTGGATCTCTGTCTGGGAGGCAGAGCGTTGTTTTTTTCGCAAGTTGTGCTGAGCAATTTAGATTTTTATATATATATTTATATATATATACCGTATTTATCGGCGTATAACACGCACTTTGTAGGCTAAAATTTTTAGCCTAAAGTCTGTGTGCGTGTTATACGCCGATACACCCCCAGGAAAGGCAGGGGGAGAGAGGCCGTCGCTGCCCACTTCTCTCCCCCTGCCTTTCCTGGGGTCTAGAGCGCTGCTGTCGGCCCTTTTCCCCCCCTGGTTATCCAGGGTGACAGCCAGGGTGAGAGAAGGGGCAGCGGCACCCATTGCCGGCGCCGCTGCCCCGTTGCCTCCCCCCATCCCCGGTGGCATAATTACCTGAGTCGGGTCCGCGCTGCTCCAGGCCTCCGTCGTGCGTCCCCGGCGTCATTGCTATGCGCTGAACGGCGCGGCGCATGACGTCAGAGCGCCGCGCCGTGCATAGCAACGACGCTGGGGACGCACGACGGAGGCCTGGAGCAGCGCGGACCCGACTCAGGTAATTATGCCACCGGGGATAGGGGGAGGCAACAGGGCAGCGGCGCCGGCAATGGGTGCCGCTGCCCCTTCTCTCCCCCTGGCTGTCGGCGCCGCTTCTCTTCCCCTGGCTATCGGCGCCGGCACCGATAGTCAGGGGGACAGAACGGGCAGCGGCATCGATAACCAGGGGGTGAAAAGGGCCGACAGCAGCGCTCTAGACCCCAGGAAAGGCAGGGGGAGAGAAGCGGGCAGCGACGGCCTCTCTCCCCCTGCCTTTCCTGGGGGTGTATCGGGGTATACACGCGCACACACGCACCCTCATTTTATCATGGATATTTGGGTAAAAAACTTTTTTTACCCAAATATCCTTGGTAAAATGAGGGTGCGTGTTATAGGCCGGTGCGTGGTATACCCCGATAAATATGGTATATATATATATATTTATTTATTTATTTATTTTTTCCCTGGGTAAGGGTATGTTATAGCCAAGTTGTGCTACTTTTATGTTCCTTTTCCTTTGGTTTGTTTTTATAGCCAAGTTGTGCTGAATTTTATGTTTATATATTTTTTATAAGCCAAGTTGGGCTATTTTTTTTATGTTAATTTTTTTTTGGAATGCGTGTTTGTGTGTGTTATTTTGGTATGGGGAAAAAAGTAAAAGTGTATTTTAGTAAATGTGGGCTGGCTGGTTAGGCAGAGTTTGTTTTTGTAATTTTATTAATGTTATGTTTGTTATAGCTGGTTAAGCTTGTTTTTGTTTTATGTTTTGTATCAGATGTGTTTTTCATTTTTATAATAAAAAGAGTTACAGCTTCCAGCAGATCTTTATTACTTTTATATGGAAGGACTTTGCTTTATTTACTTATCTACTTATTTTTCTTTAATTCTCACTTTTTCCTATTTTTGGATGACATTTTGGTGCCTTTAGTACCAATTACCAGGTTTCCATAGAGTTCTGGTCTCAACATACAATGGTCGTCCCAGAACTAATTAATATTGTAACTTGAGGGACCACTGTATTGTTTTATTGGTCAAATAGGGGTTAAGCTCTTTTTTTTCTTTGGTATACATATTGTCATGGAGCGGTATGTATATTGCAATAGGATCATCTGGGAATAAGACCGTATAATATAGTTATAGTGATGATAATAATAATAGGTCTATACCCAGTAAGAACTACCGTATATACTCGAGTATAAGCCGACCCGAGTATAAGCCGAGACCCCTAATTTCAACCCAAAATCCCAGGAAAAGTTATTGACTCGAGTATAAGCCTAGGGTGGGAAATACATCATCCCCCCCTGTCATCATCCAGACCCCCGTCATTAACATCCTCATCATCATCACCGCCTGTCATCATCCAGACCCTCATCATCATCACCTGTCATTATCCCCTTGTCATCATCCCACACCCCCCCTTCATCATCCCCTTGTCATCATCCCCACCCCCCTTCATCATCCCCTTGTCATCATCCCCACCCCCTTTCATCATCCCCTTGTCATCATCCCACACCCCCCCTTCATCATCCCCTTGTCATCATCCTCACCCCCCTTCATCATCCCCTTGTCATCATCCCCACCCCCCTTCATCATCATCCCACACACCCCCCTTCATCATCCCCACCCCCTTCATCATCCCCTTGTCATCACCCCCCCCCCTTCATCATCCCCTTGTCATCATCCCACACACCCCCCTTCATCATCCCACACACCCCCCTTCATCATCCCACACCCCCCCTTCATCATCCTCTTGTCATCATCCGCCCGCAGTGGTCTTCAACCTGCGGACCTCCAAAGGTTTCAAAACTACAACTCCCAGCAAGCCCGGGCAGCCATCGGCTGTCCGGGCTTGCAGGGAGTTGTAGTTTTGAAACCTCCGGAGGTCCGCAGGTTGAAGACCACTGCGGCCTTCGACATCATCCAGCCCCCTCTCGCCCCCCTTTAGTTCTGTACAGTACTCACCTCCGCTCGGCGCTGGTCCGGTGCTGCAGGGCTGTCCGGTGAGGAGGTCGTCCGGTGGGATAGTGGTTCCGGGCTGCTATCTTCACTGGGGGCGCCTCTTCTCCGTGCTGCGGGCCCAGAATAGAGGCGTTGCCTGGATGATGACGCAGAAGTACGTTGGCAATGAACGTACCTCTGCGTCGTTGTCAAGGCAACGTGACTATTCTGGGGCCGGGCCCGAAGCGCTTAGAAGAGGCCTCCCCGGTGAAGATAGCAGCCCGGAACCACTATCCTACCGGACCACCTCCTCTCCGGACAGTCCTGCAGCACCGGACCAGCACCGAGCGGAGGTAAGTACTGTACAGAACTAAAGGGGGGTGAGAAGGGGCTGGATGATGTCGAAGGCCGCAGTGGTCTTCAACCTGCAGACCTCCGGAGGTTTCAAAACTACAAACCTCTGGAGGTCCGCAGGTTGAAGACCACCCTGGGTGGAGAGTTCACTCGAGTATAAGCCGAGGGGGCTGTTTTCAGCACGAAAAATCGTGCTGAAAAACTCGGCTTATACTCGAGTATATACGGTATTGTGTATTTAATAAATGTACAAATATATCCAAGTACAACCCTATCTGCAATGTTTTTTTTTTTTGTTTTGTTTTTTTAACCACTGAGCAGTCACAGAAATGTTAATACATATAAGGTACAGACCTGCAGGTTTATTTAAATGGGCGCTGGCAGAATAAAAACCTTTTATATGTTGTATATCTGACAAAACATTAACCTTTTTATTAAAAGAAGAGAATTGGCAGAAGTACAGACACATAAGGTTATATTCACTAGAATTCATGTTGAAAGAGATTTTGGAAAACCCTGTTGAAATGTGGATTCAGCCATTACTAGTTTTATTTGACTGTGGAAACGCTAAATATCAGCAAATGTGATGCCAGGATTGTCTGCATAAAGATCTACAACACTGAGGACCAATCAGTATGCAGCATGATGGTGTTACCGAGATGAACCAAAGACTGACATCACAGATGTGACATCATCGAGTTCCGAGCCTATAGAAAAACCCTGCCTGACAATCTGATTACACAGAGAGAGTTGGACAGAGACAGCGGCTTTTGCTTAGCGAATCTTTCCTTTATCTCAGCGATTTGTGTTGTTTCTTTGTGCCATGGAGATCCAGGGATTAGGGTTCTTGCTTCTCCTTTGGGTCACATGGAACCTTTTGGGCCTCAGCACTCTTGTCACCTTGACCATCGCCCGAGGACATAACAGACAGCCGTTAATCAGTTACACGGCTATAGGATATCCTGAGTGGATAATATATAAGGTTGTGTTCTTTGGGGCACCCATCATAGGAGTTGCCATCGCCTACCTGCAGCACCGATTTATGTTCCTGCGCTCTGAACCATCTGCAAAGCATTTTAGGATTTACCAGAAGATCTTGTTTACCTTAGGATGCATCGTGTGCATAGGAACAGCCCTGAATGCCGTATTTACTGTTAGGAACAATCGTACAATACACAGGATCAGCTCAGGTACGGCATTTTTTTGTGGAGCCATATACAATATGTGCCAAGCTGGATTCCTTTACAAAAGGTCATACAGCAGCCGGATTGTTTGCCATATAAGGCTGGCCGTCACCTTAGTGACTTCTGTGGTGCTGCTGCTCTTCGTTGCCGGTCAGGTCTCCTTCTATATGGAGCTGTGCACCGGACACTGCAGGGCGATTATCAATGTCCCCGTCCTGGTGGCTGAATACCTGGGATTCTGCGGCGTCACCTTATACCAAGTGACCAACTACACAGATTTCCAGCATCTGTCATTGAAGATTTCCAGAATAGACTTTAACGTCAGTCTGAGGACCAAGATACCGGACCCGGAACAGAACCATCCTGTAGAATAGTGAAGACTGAGGCCTATGACTACAGCCGGGAGCCGAGGACGGACATTTATCCTGTGTATTATTCTTAATAAATATATAAATAAAAAAACATGTCTCATCCTTCTCTTGACACCTGCCATTGGGGCAGAATCAAAGTCAGTATACACATCAGGTAGTCCAGTATACACATCAGATAGTCCAGTATACACATCAGATAGTCCAGTATACACATCAGATAGTCCAGTATACACATCAGATAGTCTAGTCCAGTATACACATCAGATAGTCCAGTATACACATCAGATAGTCCAGTATACACATCAGATAGTCTAGTCCAGTATACACATCAGATAGTCCAGTATACACATCAGATAGTCCAGTATACACATCAGATAGTCCGGTATACACATCAGAAAGTCCAGTATACACATCAGATAGTCCGGTATACACATCAGATAGTCCGGTATACACATCAGATAGTCCAGTATACACATCAGATAGTCCAGTATACACATCAGATAGTCCGGTATACACATCAGATAGTCCGGTATACACATCAGATAGTCCGGTATACACATCAGATAGTCCGGTATACACATCAGATAGTCCGGTATACACATCAGATAGTCCAGTATACACATCAGATAGTCCAGTATACACATCAGGTAGTTCAGTATACACACTAGGTAGTCCAGTATACACATCAGATAGTCCGGTATACACATCAGATAGTCCGGTATACACATCAGATAGTCCGGTATACACATCAGATAGTCCAGTATACACATCAGATAGTCCAGTATACACATAAGGTAGTCCAGTATACACACTAGGTAGTCCAGTATACACATCAGGTAGTCCAGTATACACATCAGGTAGTCCAGTATACACATCAGATAGTCCAGTATACACATCAGATAGGCCAGTATACACATCAGATAGTCCAGTATACACATCAGATAGTCTAGTCCAGTATACACATCAGATAGTCCAGTATACACATCAGATAGTCCAGTATACACATCAGATAGTCTAGTCCAGTATACACATCAGATAGTCCAGTATACACATCAGATAGTCCAGTATACACATCAGATAGTCCGGTATACACATCAGAAAGTCCAGTATACACATCAGATAGTCCGGTATACACATCAGATAGTCCGGTATACACATCAGATAGTCCAGTATACACATCAGATAGTCCAGTATACACATCAGATTGTCCGGTATACACATCAGATAGTCCGGTATACACATCAGATAGTCCGGTATACACATCAGATAGTCCAGTATACACATCAGATAGTCCAGTATACACATCAGGTAGTTCAGTATACACACTAGGTAGTCCAGTATACACATCAGATAGTCCGGTATACACATCAGATAGTCCGGTATACACATCAGATAGTCCAGTATACACATCAGGTAGTCCAGTATATACATCAGATAGTCCAGTATACACATCAGATAGTCCGGTATACACATCAGATAGTCCAGTATACACATCAGATAGTCCAGTATACACATAAGGTAGTCCAGTATACACACTAGGTAGTCCAGTATACACATCAGGTAGTCCAGTATACACATCAGATAGTCCAGTATAAACATCAGATAGGCCAGTATACACATCAGATAGTCCAGTATTCACATCAGATAGTCCAGTATAAACATCAGGTAGTCCAGTATACACATCAGATAGTCCAGTATAAACATCAGATAGTCCAGTATACACATCAGATAGTCCAGTATAAACATCAGATAGTCCAGTATAAACATCAGATAGTCCAGTATACACATCAGATAGTCCAGTATACACATCAGGTAGTCCAGTATACACACTAGGTAGTCCAGTATACACATCAGATAGTCCAGTATAAACATCAGGTAGTCCAGTATACACATCAGATAGTCCAGTATAAACATCAGATAGGCCAGTATACACATCAGATAGGCCAGTATACACATCAGAAAGTCCAGTATAAACATCAGATAGGCCAGTATACACATCAGATAGTCCAGTATAAACATCAGATAGGCCACTATACACATCAGATAGGCCAGTATACACATCAGAAAGTCCCGTTTACACATCAGACAGTCCAGTATACACATCAGATAGTCCAGTATACACATCAGATAGTCCAGTATACACATCAGATAGTCCAGTATAAACATCAGATAGTCCAGTATAAACATCAGATAGTCCAGTATAAACATCAGATAGGCCAGTATACACATCAGAAAGTCCAGTACACACATCGGATAGTCCAGTATACACATCAGATAGTCCAGTATAAACATCAGATAGTCCAGTATAAACATCAGATAGTCCAGTATAAACATCAGATAGGCCAGTATACACATCAGAAAGTCCAGTATACACATCAGATAGTCCAGTATACACATCAGATAGTCCAGTATAAACATCAGATAGTCCAGCATACACATCAGATAGTCCAGTATACACATCAGAAAGTCCAGTACACACATCGGATAGTCCAGTATACACATCAGATAGTCCAGTACACACATCAGATAGTCCAGTATAAACATCAGATAGTCCAGTACACACATCAGATAGTCCAGTATAAACATCAGATAGTCCAGTATACACATCAGATAGTCCAGTACACACATCAGATAGTCCAGTATATACATCAGATAGTCCAGTACACACATCAGATAGTCCAGTATACACATCAGATAGCCCAGTATACACATCAGATAGTCCAGTATACACATCAGATAGTCCAGTATACACATCAGATAGTCCAGTATAAACATCTGATAGTCCAGAATACACATCTGATAGTCCAGTATACACATCAGAGAGTCCAGTATACACATCAGATAGTCCAGTATACACATCAGAATGTCAGTACTGTACACACATCAGATAGTCCAGTACACACATCATATAGTCCGCCAATTCTACATCACAGGGTTCAGCACTGGCATAATGTGGGCAGCTTAGCATGACACCATCATAGGTTGCAATGTAAATTAGGTTTAACCCCTTAAGGACGCAGGACATACTCAAACGGCCCCTTTTCCGAGTCCTTAAGGATGAGTACGTCCTGTCAAATCCCGGCCCCCCGCCGCTAGCTGGAGGGGAGCCGGTGCCCGATGCCTGCTGAAATCATTCAGCAGGCATCGGGGCATATAGCCCAGGGGGGTCATTATGCCCCCCCATGTCGACAGTTCAGTCCAGCGATCTGCGGCAGATTCCGGGTCAATTGGGTCTCCAGTGACCCGGTGACCCGGAATTACAGGCTGTTCGGGGCCGTCGGAGACGGCCCCAAACAGCCAGAGCCTGCAGGGGTGAGGTGGCACTGGTGCCACCTCACGATCGCCCTGATTCGTCGGCCGGATTACCGGCCGACCAATCAGGGCGCCTGCTGCGGGTGTCAGTCCCGCAACCCGCTCTGCCCCTCTTCCGGAGGACGTGAGCGGGTGCGGGACGTGCACCCCGGGTGCTGGGGACCCCGATCCCCGGCGTCAATGTTGGGATCGGGGCCCCAGGAGCGACGGCGGCGGCGGTGACGACGAGGGACTGACCTGTGCGGCGAGGATCTTTGGAGGTGAGTGACAGCCTCCTGCTGTTGCTTAGCAACAGCTCCTAGCATGCAAAAAGGGCATGCTGAGAGCTGTAGTTATGCAACAGCAGGATGCAGACCACCACAACTCCCAGCATGCCCTTATGGGCATGCTGGGACTTGTAGTTTTGCAACAGCTGGAGGCACATTTTTTCTATGGAAAAGTGTACCTTCAGCTGTTGTGTAACTACAACTCCCAGCTTGCACAAACAGCTAAAGTGCATGCTGGGAGTTGTAGTAGTGCATCTGCTGGTTGCATAACTACAACTCCCAGCATGCCAGTTGGCTGTCGGTGACTGCTGGGAGTTGTAGTTTTGCAACAGCTGAAGGCACACTGAGTTATGTAGCAAACCAGTGTGTCTCCAGCTGTTGCATAACTACAGTCCCCAGCATCCCCAGCCAAAGTAGTATGCCTCCAGCTGTTGCATAACTACAAGACCCAGCATGCCCTTCCGCTGTCCGTACATGCTGGGGGTTGTAGCTTTTGCAACAGCTGAAGGCACACTGGTTGCAAAACACTGAGTTTGTTACCAAACTCGGTGTTTCACAACCAGTGTGCCTCCAGCTGTTGCAAAACTACAACTCCCAGCATGCACTGATAGACCGTACATGCTGGGAGTTGTAGTTTTGCAACAGCTGGATGTTTCTTCCCCCCCCCCCCCCCCCAATGTGAACGTACAGGGTACACTCACATGGGCGGAGGATTACAGCAAGTATCCGGCTGCAAGTTTGAGCTGCGGCAAATTTTCTGCCGCATCTCAAACTGCCAGCGAGAAACTACTGTGAACCCCCGCCCGTGTGACTGTACCCTAAAAACACTACACTAACACACAATAAAAAGTAAAAAACACTACGTATACACATACCCCTATACAACCCCCCTCCCCAATAAAAATGAAAAACGTCTGGTACGCCACTGTTTCCAAAACGGAGAATCCAGCGGTTACAAAACTACAACTCCCAGCATGCACTGATAGACCGTACATGCTGGGAGTTGTAGTTTTGCAACAGCTGGATGTTTCTTCCCCCCCCCATGTGAACGTACAGGGTACACTCACATGGGCGGAGGATTACAGTAAGTTTCCAGCTGCAAGTTTGAGCTGCGGCAAATTTTCTGCCGCAGCTCAAACTGCCAGCGAGAAACTACTGTGAACCCCCGCCCGTGTGACTGTACCCTAAAAACACTACACTACACTAACACACAATAAAATAAAAAGTAAAAAACACTACATATACACATACCCCTACACAGCCCCCCTCCCCAATAAAAATGAAAAACGTCTGGTACGCCACTGTTTCCAAAACGGAGCATCCAGCTGTTGCAAAACAACAACTCCCAGTATTGCCAGATAGCCACTGACTGTCTAGGCATGCTGGGAGTTTTACAACAGCTGGAGGCACCCTGTTTGGGAATCACTGGCGTAGAATACCCCTATGTCCACCCCTATGCAAGTCCCTAATTTAGGCCTCAAATGCGCATGGCGCTCTCACTTTGGAGCCCTGTCGTATTTCAAGGCAACAGTTTAGGGCCACATATGGGGTATCGCCGTACTCGGGAGAAATTGTGTTACAAATTTTGGGGGGTATTTTCTGCTTTTACCCTTTTTAAAAATGTAACATTTTTGGGAAAAGAGGCATTTTAGGTAAAAAAAAATTTTTTTTTTTTACATATGCAAAAGTCGTGAAACACCTGTGGGGTATTAAGGTTCACTTAACCCCTTGTTACGTTCCCCGAGGGGTCTAGTTTCCAAAATGTGATGCCATGTGTTTTTTTTTTTTTTGCTGTCCTGGCACCATAGGGGCTTCCTAAATGCGGCATGCCCCCAGAGCAAAATTTGCTTTCAAAAAGCCAAATGTGACTCCTTCTCTTCTGAGACCTGTAGTGCTCCAGCAGAGCACTTTTCACCCCCATATGGGGTGTTTTCTGAATCGGGAGAAATTGGGCTTCAAATTTTGGGGGGTATTTTCTGCTTTAACCCTTTGTAAAAATGTAAATTTTTTGGGAAACCAAGCATTTTAGGTAATTTTTTTTCTTTACATATGCAAAAGTTGTGAAACCCCTGTGGAGTATTAAGGTTCACTTTACCCCTTGTTACGTTCCCCAAGGGGTCTAGTTTCCAAAATAGTATGCCATGTGGGGTTTTTTGCTGTCCTGGCACCATAGGGACTTCCTAAATGCGGCATGCCCCCAGAGCAAAATTTCCTTCAAAAAAGCCAAATGTGACTCCTTCTCTTCTGAGACCTGTAGTGCGCCAGCAGAGCACTTTTCACCCCCATATGGGGTGTTTTCTGAATCGGGAGAAATTGGGCTTTAAATTTTGGGGGGTATTTTCTGCTATTACCCTTTTTAAAAATGTAAAACCTTTGGGAAACCAAGCATTTTAGGGAACATTTTTTTTTTTTTTTACATATGCAAAAGTCGTGAATCACCTGTGGGGTATTAAGGTTTACTTTACCCCTTGTTATGTTCCCCGAGGGGTCTAGTTTCCAAAATGGTATGCCATGTGTTTTTTTTTGCTGTTCTGGCACCATAGGGGCTTCCTAAATGTGACATGCCCCCCAAAAACCATTTGTCGCTCCTTCCCTTCTGAGCCCTCTACTGCGCCCGCCGAACAATTAACATAGACATATGAGGTATGTGCTTACTCGAGAGAAATTGGGTTTCAAATACAAGTAAAAATGTTCTCCTTTTTACCCCTTGCAAAAATTCAAAAATTGAGTCTACAAAAACATGCGAGTGTAAAAAATGAAGATTGTGAATTTTCTCCTTCACTTTGCTGCTATTCCTTTGAAACACCTAAAGTGTTAAAACGCTGATTGAATGTCATTTTGAATACTTTTGGGGGGTGCAGTTTTTATAATGGGGTCTTTTATGGGGTATTTCTAATATGAAGACCCTTCAAATCCACTTCAAACCTGAACTGGTCCCTGAAAAAAAGCGAGTTTCAAAATTTTGTGAAAAATTGGAAAATTGCTGCTGAACTTTGAAGCCCTCTGGTGTCTTCCAAAAGTAAAAACTCATCAATTTTATGATGCAAACATAAAGTAGACATATTGTATTTGTGAATAAAAAATATATATATTTTGAATATCCATTTTCCTTACAAGCAGAGAGCTTCAAAGTTAGAAAAATGCTAAATTTTCTAATTTTTCATCAAATTTTGGGATTTTTCACCAAGAAAGGATGCAAGTTACCACAATATTTTACCACTATGTTAAAGTAGAATATGTCACGAAAAAACAATCTCGGAATCAGATTGATAACTAAAAGCATTCCAGAGTTATTAATGTTTAAAGTGACAGTGGTCAGAATTGCAAAAAATGGCTGAGTCCTTAAGATGAAAAAGGGCTCAGTCCTTAAGGGGTTAAGAAGAATCCTCTTCTATATTTATGGTAAAACCTTCTTTCCTCTAGATGTAGAGGCAGACAGCTTGTCATGGTTACAGATCTCTGACATATTTCTAATGAACGTGGGCTTTTTATTTTATATTTGGACGTCTTCATCTACCCCCGATTAGTTGGCACCAAGTGAACTGTACAGTAAGTTTGAACGAACTGTAACAACGAATATGGACTAGAATGTGTATGGTGGCACTGGTGGCAAAACAATAGTTCACCAGATGATCATTTAGTGGTTGTTTAATCATTAACCTACTGCTTTTAGGTAACTGAAGAGATCTCATATCAAGGACCAGAAATGTTTGGCTTTCCATATGACATTTAGTTAAAAAGATAACTAAAAACTGACTTTTAGCCCTGTATAGCAGAGGTGTCAAACTCATTTTCACCAAGGGCCACATTGTGCCAGATTAATCCTGTCTCTTACAAACTTCTTCTTCCTCCTTCTCTTCGTATTCCTAATGCCTTTCATGTCTCTCTTCTTAAACCACTCATCCTCAAACGTTTCTCTCCTAAACTTATTTCTCCCACTCCTGTCTCCAGTTCTTCGGACATCTTTCCTGTAAAGGAGATACTGGCCTCCAAAAAGGTCAGAGGGAAAACCTTTTTTCTGGTTGACTGGGAGGGCTGTGGTCCTGAAGAGAGATCCTGGGAACCTGAGGACAATATCCTAGATAAAAGTCTGGTCCTCAGGTTCTCAGGCTCAAAGAAGAAGGGGAGACCCAAGGGGGGGGGGTACTGTTACGCCGAGCGCTCCGGGTCCCCGCTCCTCCCCGGAGCGCTCGCTACACTCTCGTTACTGCAGCGCCCCGGTCAGATCCACTGACCGGGTGCGCTGCGATACCGCCTCCAGCCGGGATGCGATTCGCGATGCGGGTGGCGCCCGCTCGCGATGCGCACCCCGGCTCCCGTACCTGACTCGCTCTCCGTCGGTTCTGTCCCGGCGCGCGCGGCCCCGCTCCCTAGGGCGCGCGCGCGCCGGGTCTCTGCGATTTAAAGGGCCACTGCGCCGCTGATTGGCGCAGTGGTTCTAATTAGTGTGTTCACCTGTGCACTACATATATATACCTCACTTCCCCTGCACTCCCTCGCCGGATCTTGTTGCCCTTGTGCCTAGTGAAAGCGTTCCCTTGTGTGTTCCTAGCCTGTGTTCCAGACCTCCTGCCGTTGCCCCTGACTACGATCCTTGCTGCCTGCCCCGACCTTCTGCTACGTCCGACCTTGCTTCTGTCTACTCCCTTGTACCGCGCCTATCTTCAGCAGTCAGAGAGGTTGAGCCGTTGCTAGTGGATACGACCTGGTCACTACCGCCGCAGCAAGACCATACCGCTTTGCGGCGGGCTCTGGTGAATACCAGTAGTGACTTAGAACCGGTCCACTAGCACGGTCCACGCCTATCCCTCGCTGACACAGAGGATCCACTATCAGCTAGCCGAATCGTGACAGTAGAAGAATGTCTTTGGGTGGTCCACCGTCCTGCATTATAGAGTCTTGTGAACTGTTGGATATGCGCTTGTTCTTACACAAAGGTATTTCTTTAAAAAATTTCTAAAATGTTGTTTTTTGGAGGGGATTGTGAAGCCCGGTTGTGTACTCTTGCATCAGCCAACTCCAGGCTGTGTCATGCAGGCAATATATGGGTTACTTTTTTTTTTTTTTTTTTTTTTTTTTTCTCTTCTCCCCCTTTAATATTTTATTATTGTTATTTTCAAGATACAATTATCGCACATATACATAAATAAAACTCAAAACAACAAAACCTCTACTTAACAACATCCTACAATCTCTCCCTCTCTCTCACCCCTCTCACCTAACCATCCTTCCGCCTCCCTTTTCCACTCACACCCAGAGTTCACCCCTAATATTTAGGGAGGTTCACACCAACTTATTTAATTGGGTTTCAAAAATTTCCCAGATCTCCTGCCATTTGTCTTTTGACTTATCCTTTACAATCCTATTTAATCTTAATTTCTCCATAATACATATTTGTTTCAATGTTCTAACAATGGAAGTTATATTTGGAAGAGTTTGGCTATTCCAACAACTGGCTATTGCCTCCCTTGTTGTAACCAGTACATGGAAGGCTATCACTGAATATTTCAGTTGAAGGTGATTCAAACCCAATGATAATAACGCCATTCCTGGCCCCCAGATAATATCCATAGTTTCACCCCACAATAGCTTCAGTAATTCATATATCTCGTCCCAAAACCTTTTTATATGTGGGCAATCCCACCAAATATGTTTTAATGTACCCACCCCCAGCTTACACCGCCAACAAACCGAAGAGTTCTTTATATTGAATTTAGCCATTTTAACCGGGGTCAGGTACCACCTATATAGTAACTTGCGTGATGACTCCAAATGGGAGAGACAATGTGAAAACTTGACTGGGATAGTAAAGATACCCGACCATGTTTCTTCAGAGATAGAAAACCCTAGGTCAATTTCCCATTTGACCTGAAAATTCATTATTTTGGGCTCTGTTTGTTGTAAAGCTTTATATGATCTAGATATCCCACCTCTACCCCCCTTATTATTAAAGAAATACTCATTGTATCTTGACTTTACTTCAATTCTCCAATCAAAAGAGGAGACACAATGTCGCAGCTGCAAATACTTAAAAAAGTCTTTTGGAGGGATTTCAAATTTTTTAGTGATATGTTCAAATGGCAGCAGTCCTGTATCCCCTACAATATCTCCTAGTGTTAAAATACCCTTTTTCATCCAGGCAGCAAAATCTGTTGTTGGTATAAGGAACTGGACTACCGCCAGTGGAACATTCTCCAATATGCATGGGTTTAGGATTTGATGTTGCAACGCGTACCGCCATGCTTCCAAACCCGCGACAACCGTCGCAACATCCCTTCCCATTTTCTTATTTAATAAAGCTGATACCCACAATACTAACCCAGGGGGCACTCCCCCCATCAGCTCAGTTTCCAAAACTACCCAGTGCATCCCCACTTCATTATGCCATAATCTCTGAACCTGAGTTAAGAGGGAAGCGTAATAATATTTTAAAAGGTTTGGGCAGCCTAATCCCCCTTCTTTAATTGGACGATATAGTATTTGAGCAGAGGTTCTAGGTTTCTTGTTTTTCCAAATATAGTTTAATATTATTTGCTGAAGGATTTTAATTGACTTATTTGGTATTTTAATTGGCATATTGCGAAAGATGTATAAAATCTTAGGCAGCAGCATCATTTTAACTATTGACACCCTCCCCAGCCATGAAATTGGCAGTCTGGAATAGGTTGCCACATCCAGCTTCATTTGAAGTATCAGTGAATCCACATTTAGTTTCCCCGTATGCTGTAGCGTAGTCCCTAATTTTATGCCTAAGTAAGTTATGTTTTCCTCTGTCCACATGAATGAATATTTTTCCCCCAAGCACCTTTTAGTTACTTTATCAATATTAAGCATAAGGGCCACAGATTTTGTTATATTAAGTTTATAAAAACTTACTTTGCTGAACTCCTCTAATATCCTTACTATTGATTTTAAAGATTTCAGTGGGTCAACACATGAAATCAGTATATCATCTGCAAAAAGACTTATTCGATAGTCTCCAGTGCCTGTACCTACTGGGATACCTCGTATGTCACCCGACCTTCTCATTTGCTCCGCCAGTGGTTCTATTGCTAGAACAAAAAGCAGGGGAGACAGGGGGCAACCCTGCCTTGTACCGTTAGAAATAAAGAAGGTTCTAGAGGTTGCCCCCTCTGTTCGCACCCTTGCACTGGGAACAGTGTACAAGGCCATGATTGCCCCAATAACCGCTGGTGACAATCCAAACCTCTCCATTACCGAACACAGATAGCCCCAATGAATGCGGTCGAATGCCTTCTCTGCGTCCAGACCCAGCAGGAGAGAAGGCATCCGACCGCGACCCACCCAGTCCATGAGGTCCAGCATGCGACGGGTCCCATCTGATGATTGTCTACCTTTAACAAAACCCACTTGATCTACATGAATCAGTTCTGGTAATAGTGGACTCAATCTCGCTGCTAATAATTTAGCGTATATTTTTATATCTTCATTCAGCAGCGATATGGGTCTAAAATTGGATGTGATCGTGGGATCTTTCCCCTCCTTTGGGATTAATATAATCTGGGCCTCCAGCATCTCTTTCAGCACTATACCTTTATTAAAAATTTCATTGCAAAGCTCCGTAACCACTGGTGCTAGCCTTATTGCTTGTGTTTTGTAAATTTCGCCTATTAAACCATCCGGCCCTGGAGATTTAGCTAGTTTTAATTTATGTATTTGTTGGAACACTTCCTCTAGTTGGAATGGAGCTTCTAAACTCAACTTTTGATCATCGGAAAGTTGTGGTAAGGGTATTTTAGATAAAAAGTGTTTTATTATTTCAGGGGTGGGTTGAGTAGTTTCTAAGTTATTATTCAAATTGTATAGTTGCTCATAGTAATCTGCGAAAGCATTGGCTATACTTTTGGGGTCAAAGATTCTGATATTATTTTGTAACGTAATATATGTAATTTTCCCCCTTTTTTTATTGATTTTTGTTTGTCTAGCTAAATATCTCCCTGGTCTGTTAGCTAAGTAATATGTATCTGTTTTCTTGTTAATTAGAGCTCTGTTTAGTTTATATAAATCCATATTATGTAAATCGGCGGTAATACTTGATATGCGGGTTGCTATGGAATTATTAAATAAAATTTTGTTCCTTCTATGGAGATCTGCCAACTCCGTCGTTAACGCTCTTCTCTTAGCTCTATCTTCTTTTTTATAATGAGCTGTTAAACTTATAATTTGTCCTCTGAGTGCTGCTTTAAACGCACACCAGAGCATAGAGACAGAGTTAACTGATCCTGTATTTATTTCAAAAAAGGTATCAATAAAAGAAGCCAGGGATTTTTTACATTCTTCTTTATTAACAATATAAGAGCTAGCCCGCCATTGTCTATCTGGAGTAACTAAGCCAGGGCCTTTTAATTCCAAGATAATTGGGGCGTGGTCCGACCATGTTATTGTTTTTATTTCGGATACTACTACTGAATCTAAGAGTGATCTATTAATAAGAAAAAAGTCTATGCGTGTATATACTTTATGCACGTGTGAGTAAAATGTAAAGTCTTTTTCCGTAGGATGTTGGATCCTCCAAATGTCAAATAATTCATACTTTGAAATGGTTTTTGATACTGGTGTCGGTTCTTTACCTATTACTTTAGATGATGAGTCTACTGAGGGCCAAATGGTTTGGTTAAAGTCCCCCATAATCACAACTCTGTCGCTAACTAAAAAAGGAGTTCTGCGAAGGACCATATTCAAAAATCGGTTTTGGTTACGATTTGGAGCATATAATCCAATAAATACATAGTAGACCCCTCCGATCTTGCACCTGAGGGACACATATCTTCCTTCCTTATCGATATCTACCACTGGGTCTATTAGTTATGGGTTACTGATGCCACAGGGGTGGGGCCTGGTTCTGCAAATTTCAAATTTTTGGATAGCGGGTGCTACCAATGAGAAATCTTTGACAAAAATTTCTCATTGTGTTGATTTTGGAGGGGGGATTGTGAAGCCCTGGTGTGTACTTGTGCATCAGCCAACTCCAGGCTGTGTCCTACAGGCAATATATGGGTTACTGATGCCGCAGAGGTGGGGTGTGGAAATTTCTAATTTTTGTATAGCGGGTGCTACCAATGAGAAATCTTTGTGAAAAATTTCATATATTGTGTTGTTTTTTCGGGGGGGATTGTGAAGCCCTGGTGTGTAGTGTATTAGTGCATCAGCCAACTCCACACTGTGCCATTCAGCCACTAAATGGTCTCCTCTTGCCACGCTATGTCCACGCTATGTCATTCAGTCACTATATGGTCTCCTGACACTGATGCTACCACCAGGCTCTGTCATTGTGCTGCTGTGCGGCAGTGATTCTAAGAGCGATGCCGGTAATCTGCATGTTATTCTGAATAACAGTATTATTTCACTACCCCAGCACACTCCATATGCGTTTTATGACACAGCAAAGTGTTCTATACCCCTATAGCGGCTGTATGTAGGCTAGAAATAGCCTTTTTTAACATCGATTCGCCGCAAATAAATTCGGATCGAAACAAACTTTTCGGGAAAATTCGGCGAATCGGCCGAATCGAATTTTTGAAAAGTTCACTCATTTCTAATCATAATGGTAATCGTAATATCTGAAAAAATACTCCCGATAATAAATAGTAACAGCATATTAACCAATCCATAGTTTATGAACATCATCATGAAACATAAAGAGCGTTTTTTAAAGTTAATGAACAGAGATACAATAAAAATATTTTTTACCTTGAATATAATGGAGGAAGGAGTTCTTCTGGTCTGGAGGCCCACAGCTCTTCTCAATATGGACAGGAAGCTTCTGGCTAAGATACTGTTTAATCGGTTGGTGAAGTTTGCACCCCGGCTCCTTTCGGGGGCCCAGCACTGCTCTGTTCCAGGCCGAAGCACCTTAAGTGCTGTCAGGGAGGCAGTGGAGCGGAGTAGTGCAGGTCTCTGGAAGGGGTACATGCTGTCCTTGGATCAGGCCAAAGCATTTGATCGGGTGAACATCGAGTACCTCTGGTCCGTCCTCCTGAAATATGGCTTACCGAGTACTTTTGTGAATTGGCTTGTCACCTTATATGCAGGGGCAGAGAGTTTCCCGTTGGTGAACGGTTGGTCTGGCCTCTCTTTTGAGGTGGGGTCCGGAGTCCGCCAGGGTTGTCCTTTGAGCCCGCTGTTATACGTGTTCGCAATCGATCCCTTCGTCCGGAGGGTAGATTGTGGGCCGTTGGCGGGAGTCGGGATGACTCTGGCGGAGCCGGATGTCGCCCAGAGAGTGGTGGCATACGCTGATGATGTCACTATTTTCGTCTCCTCACGAGAGGAGGTCGATGTGGTGATGTCAGAGGTGGACCGCTACTCGGAGGCATCCGGGTCCAAGATCAACCGGGATAAGTGTGAAAGTCTCTGGCTGGGAGGGGGAGATCCCACGTTTGATCTCCCGGACACCCTTCCAGGGCTCCAAGAGTCAGCAAAAATTCTGGGCATCACATTCAGCCAGGATGATTATCCCACTAAAAACTGGGACGGTAAGCTCCAGGATGCCACTCAGAGGGTGAACCAGTGGAAGGGTTGGTCTATGACCCTCAGGGAAAGGGTACACCTGATCAAATCGTACCTGCTCCCCTTGTTTATCTATCTGGGCAGTGTATGTATCTTTCCAGAGGCTTACTACACTAGGGTCTACAGCCTGTTTTTCCAACTGTTATGGGGGAACAGGTTGAACCTAGTCAAGAGGGAGGTTACGTACCGCACGAGGAGACTAGGGGGTTTATCTATGGTAAACCCTGTGGTGTTCTTAACGAACACCTTCTTGAAAGCCAACATTGCAAACCTCTGGAAAGAGAGGGCTCCTCCGTGGGTACTCTCCTGCAAGGAGTGGTTTCGGCCTTTCTTCCAGGAATGGGAGACAGGAGGGCAAGTGAAGGACCTCCGTACGCCCCATGGCTATCTTCCGGCTTACGCTACCCCAACTCTGAAGGCGATACGTCGGTGGGGTCTGGGAGTGTGGGAGATCAGGACCCAGTCAAGGCAGTTCCTTGACAAACGGGTTCTGTTGACCCACTTCCAGAAGCCTCTGGCGCTCAGGGACTGCCCAGGTCGGGATCTGAGGGTGGGGTTGTATCTTTTAAACATGAAAAGGATCCCCCAGAAGTTTTGGGACTTGGCCTGGCGCTGCTTTCAGGGGAAGTTATGTGTAAAGGACAACCTGAAGTACATGTCACGATTCGGCTAGCTGATAGTGGATCCTCTGTGTCAGCGAGGGATAGGCGTGGACCGTGCCGGTGGACCGGTTCTAAGTAGCTACTGGTATTCACCAGAGCCCGCCGCAAAGCGGGATGGTCTTGCTGCGGCGGTAGCAACCAGGTCGTATCCACTGGCAACGGCACAACCTCGCTGACTGCTGAGAAGGCGTGGGACAGAAGGGCTAGGCAGAGACAAGGTCAGACATAGCAGAAGGTCGGGGCAGGCGGCAAGGTTCGTAGTCAATATGGAATAGCAGGAGGTCAGGAACACAGTATGGGTAACACAGTAATAGCTTTCTCAAGGCACGAGGCAACAAGATCCGGCAAGGGAGTGCAGGGGAAGTGAGGTATAAGTAGGGCAAGGAACAGGTGCAAGCTAATCAGGGTGATTGGGCCAGGCACCATCATTGGTGCACTGGCCCTTTAAATCTCAGAGCGCTGGCGCGCGCGCGCCCTAGAGAGCGGAGCCGTGCGCGCCAGAGCATGACAGCCGGGGACCGGGACAGGTAAGTGACCTGAGATGCGATTCGCGGGCGGGCGCGTCCCGCTATGCGAATCGCATCCCCGCCGGCCATGTCAGTGCAGCGCTCCCGGTCAGCGGGTCTGACCGGGGCGCTGCAGGGAGAGAAATGCCGCGAGCGCTTCGGGGAGGAGCAGGGAACCGGAGCGCTCGGCGTAACAGTACCCCCCCCTTAGGTCTCCCCCTCTTTTTGTCGGGATGTCGCTCAACAGAGGACGAGGACATCGGGAGCGACTGTAGAGTCTCCCTCCGGGGGACAGCGAAGTCCTGGGTATGCCCATGCATGGCAGACAGTCCAGAAGCAGTGGGAATGGGGAGGGGGGGGCAGAGGGTGAGGTTTGACACGGGGCAGAGTGTCACCAGGACGGGGACTATGAGGGGGGACGGCACAGTCCTGACAGGCCTTGGGGAGACCAGGCACAGGAGGAGACACTGAGGACCGACAGACGGAGCTGGGAGCAGACGTGAGGCACTCCTTGCGGCAAGCAGGACCCCAATTCTTGATCTCCCCGGTGGTCCAGTCAAGGGTGGGAGAATGGTGCTGGAGCCATGGCAGACCGAGGAGGATTTCAGAGGTACAGCCGGGCAAAACCAAAAATTCAATTTCCTCGAGATGCGGTCCAATATTCATAAGCAGGGGCACTGTGCGATAACGCACAGTGCAGTGCAGCTTGACCCCGTTGACCGAAGAAATATAGAGCGGCTTGATGAGACGGGTCACCGGGATGCAGTACGTATCAAGCAAAGAGGCCAGAATAAAATTTCCAGAAGAACAAGAGTCCAAGACGGCCACAGCAGAGAAGGAGGAGTTGGCAGAAGGAGAAATCCGTATGGGCACAGAGAGAGATGGAGAAGCAGACTCCGTACCCAGAGACGCCAGGCCCACATGAGCAGGTTGCGTGCGTGCATTTTCCAGACGTGGAGGACGAATAGGGCAATTCACCAAGAAATGTTCGGTACTAGCGCAGTACAGACATAGATTTTTATCCCTACGGCGAGACCTCTCTTCAATAGTCAGGCGAGACCGATCTACTTGCATAGGCTCCTCGGCGGGAGGCACAGGAGTAGGTTGCAAGGGATACCGTGAGAGAGGTGCCCAGGGATTAAGGTCTTTTTCCTGGCGGAGTTCCTGGTGTCTCTCAGAAAAACGCATGTCAATGCGGGTGGCCAAATGGATAAGTTCATGCAGGTTGGCAGGAATCTCTCGTGCGGCCAGCACATCTTTGATGTTACTGGATAGGCCTTTTTTAAAGGTCGCGCAGAGAGCCTCGTTGTTCCAAGATAATTCGGAAGCGAGAGTACGAAATCGGATGGCGTACTCGCCTACTGAAGAATTACCTGGACCAGGTTCAGCAGGGCAGTCTCGGCAGAAGAAGCTCGGGCTGGTTCCTCGAAGACACTGCGAACCTCAGAGAAGAAGGAGTGTACAGTGGCGGTGACAGGGTCATCGCAGTCCCAGAGCGGTGTGGCCCAAGACAAAGCCTTTGTCACGATGCCGGCTGGCAGGTAGTGGATCCTCTGTGCCAGAGAGGGATTGGCGTGGACCGTGCTAGTGGATCGGTTCTAAGTCACTACTGGTTTTCACCAGAGCCCGCCGCAAAGCGGGATGGTCTTGCTGCGGCGGTAGTGACCAGGTCGTATCCACTAGCAACGGCTCAACCTCTCTGACTGCTGAAGATAGGCGCGGTACAAGGGAGTAGACAGAAGCAAGGTCGGACGTAGCAGAAGGTCGGGGCAGGCAGCAAGGATCGTAGTCGGGGGCAACGGGAGGAGGTCTGGAACACAGGCTAGGAACACACAAGGAAACGCTTTCACTGGCACAATGGCAACAAGATCCGGCGAGGGAGTGAAGGGGAAGTGAGGTATAAATAGGGAGTGCACAGGTGAACACACTAATTGGAACCACTGCGCCAATCAGCGGCGCAGTGGCCCTTTAAATCGCAGAGACCCGGCGCGCGCGCGCCCTAGGGAGCGGGGCCGCGCGCGCCGGGACAGGACAGACGGAGAGCGAGTCAGGTACGGGAGCCGGGATGCGCATCGCGAGCGGGCGCTACCCGCATCGCGAATCGCATCCCGGCTGGAGACGGTATCGCAGCGCACCGGGTCAGTGGAGCTGCCCGGAGCGCTGCGGTAGCGAGAGAGAAGCGAGCGCTCCGGGGAGGAGCGGGGACCCGGAGCGCTCGGCGTAACAGTACCCCCCCCCTTGGGTCTCCCCCTCTTCTTAGAGCCTGAGAACCTGAGGAGCAGACTTTTGTCTAGGATGTTGCCCTCAGGTTCCCAGGATCTCTCTTCAGGTCCACAGCCCTCCGAATCCACCAAAAAGAACCTTTTTCCTCTGACCGTCTTGGAGGCCAGTATCTCTTTCACTGAGAAGACGTCAGAAGAACCGGAGACAGGAGTGGGAGAAACTAATTTGGGAGAGAAACGGTTGATGATGAGTGGTTTAAGAAGAGAGACATGAAAGGCATTAGGAATACGGAGAGAAGGAGGAAGAAGAAGTTTGTAAGAGACGGGATTAATTTGGCACAAGACTTTGAAAGGACCAAGATAGCGTGGACCCAGTTTGTAACTGGGGATACGAAAGCGGACATATTTAGCGGAGAGCCATACCTTGTCTCCGGGAGCAAAAATGGGGGGAGCTCTTCTTTTCTTATCGGCAAACTTTTTCATGCGAGATGAAGCCTGTAAAAGAGAATCTTGGGTCTCTTTCTATATGGTGGAAAGATCACGAGTCACTTCATCTACAGCGGGCAAACCAGAGGGCAAGGGAGTAGGGAGGGGGGGAAGAGGGTGACGGCCGTACACCACGAAAAATGGGGATTTGGAGGAAGATTCAGAGACTCTAAAGTTATACGAGAATTCGGCCCATGGTAGAAGATCTGCCCAATCATCCTGGCGGGAGGAAACAAAATGTCGTAAATAATCACCCAAGACCTGGTTAATTCTTTCTACTTGTCCATTGGATTGAGGATGATATGCAGAAGAAAAGTTTAATTTAATCTTGAGTTGTTTACAGAGAGCCCTCCAGAATTTTGACACGAATTGGACGCCTCTATCCGAGACTATCTGTGTGGGCAACCCGTGAAGACGAAAAATGTGTACAAAAAATTGTTTAGCCAACTGAGGCGCTGAAGGAAGACCAGGAAGAGGGATGAAATGTGCCATCTTGGAGAATCGATCAACGACCACCCAAACAACAGTGTTGCCACGGGATGGGGGTAGGTCTGTAATAAAATCCATACCAATCAGAGACCAAGGCTGTTCAGGGACAGGCAGAGGATGAAGAAAACCAGCGGGCTTCTGGCGAGGAGTCTTATCCCGGGCACAGACAGTGCAGGCTCGCACAAAGTCCACGACATCCGTCTCCAGAGTCGGCCACCAATAGAAGCGAGAGATGAGTTGCACAGATTTCTTGATGCCTGCATGACCTGCGAGATGGGAGGAGTGACCCCATTTATGGATTCCGAGGCGTTGGCGTGGAGAGACGAAGGTCTTTCCTGGAGGAGTTTGCCTGATGGAGGCTGGAGAAGTGGAAATCAGGCAGTCAGGAGGAATGATGTGTTGCGGAGAGAGTTCAACTTCCGAGGCATCCGAGGAACGAGAGAGAGCATCGGCCCTAATGTTCTTATGGGCAGGCCGAAAGTGAATTTCAAAGTTAAATCGGGCAAAGAACAGAGACCACCTGGCCTGGCGAGGATTCAGCCGTTGGGCAGACTGGAGATAGGAGAGGTTCTTGTGATCGGTGTAAATAATAACTGGAAATCTTGATCCCTCCAGCAGATGCCTCCATTCCTCAAGTGCTAATTTAATGGCTAGAAGCTCTCGATCCCCGATGGAGTAGTTCCTCTCCGCCGGAGAGAAGGTCCTAGAAAAAAAACCACAAGAAACAGCATGCCCGGAAGAATTTTTTTGTAGAAGGACCGCTCCAGCTCCTACAGAGGAGGCATCAACCTCCAATAGGAAGGGTTTAGATGGGTCAGGTCTGGAGAGCACGGGAGCCGAAGAAAAGGCAGACTTGAGCCGTTTAAATTTTCCTGGATGTACTCCGACATAGCAAGAGTCTCTGGGGCGGACAGAGGATAGATTCTGCCCCGGGGTGGAGTAGTGCCCGGGAGGAGGTCAATAGGACAATCATAAGGCCTGTGAGGAGGTAGAGTCTCAGCTTGTTTTTTGCAAAAAACATCCGCAAAGTCCATATAGGCCTTAGGGAGACCGGTTACAGGGGGAACCACAGAGTCACGGCAAGGGGTACTGGGAACCGGTTTTAGGCAGTCCTTGAAACAAGAGGGCCCCCAACTCTTGATCTCCCCAGAGGACCAATCCAGGGTTGGGGAATGGAGTTGAAGCCAGGGTAGTCCAAGGAGGATTTCGGAAGTGCAATTGGGGAGGACCAAAAATTCAATCTTCTCGTGATGAGGTCCGATGCACATTAGAAGGGGCTCCGTGCGGAAACGTATGGTACAGTCCAATCTTTCATTGTTTACACAATTGATGTAGAGGGGTCTGGCGAGACTGGTCACTGGGATGTTGAACCTGTTGACGAGAGAGGCCAAAATAAAATTTCCTGCAGATCCGGAATCCAAGAAGGCCATAGTAGAGAAGGAGAAGGCAGAGGCAGATATCCGCACAGGCACAGTAAGACGTGGAGAAGCAGAGTAGACATCAAGGACTGTCTCACCTTTGTGCGGAGTCAGCGTACGTCTTTCCAGGCGGGGAGGACGGATAGGACAATCCTTCAGGAAGTGTTCGGTACTGGCACAGTACAGGCAGAGATTCTCCATGCGGCGTCGTGTCCTCTCTTGAGGTGTCAGGCGAGACCGGTCGACCTGCATAGCCTCCACGGCGGGAGGCACAGGAACGGATTGCAGGGGACCAGAGGAGAGAGGAGCCGGGGAGAAAAAACGCCTTGTGCGAACAAAGTCCATATCCTGGCGGAGCTCCTGACGCCTTTCGGAAAAACGCATGTCAATGCGAGTGGCAAGATGGATGAGTTCATGTAGGTTAGCAGGGATTTCTCGTGCGGCCAGAACATCTTTAATGTTGCTGGATAGGCCTTTTTTAAAGGTCGCGCAGAGGACCTCATTATTCCAGGATAATTCTGAAGCAAGAGTACGGAATTGTACGGCGTACTCGCCAACGGAAGAATTACCCTGGACCAGGTTCAACAGGGCAGTCTCAGCAGAAGAGGCTCGGGCAGGTTCCTCAAAGACACTTCGAATTTCCGAGAAGAAGGAGTGTATAGAGGCAGTGACGGGGTCATTGCGGTCCCAGAGCGGTGTGGCCCATGACAGAGCTTTTCCAGACAGAAGGCTGACTACGAAAGCCACCTTAGACCTTTCAGTAGGGAACTGGTCCGACATCATCTCCAAGTGCAGGGAACATTGGGAAAGAAAGCCACGGCAGAATTTAGAGTCCCCATCAAATTTATCCGGCAAGGATAGTCGTAGACCAGAAGCGGCCACTCGCTGCGGAGGAGGTGCAGGAGCTGGCGGAGGAGATGATTGCTGAAGCTGTGGTAGTAGCTGCTGTAGCATCACGGTCAGTTGAGACAGCTGTTGGCCTTGTTGCGCTATCTGTTGTGACTGCTGGGCGACCACCGTGGTGAGGTCGGTGACAACTGGCAGAGGAACTTCAGCGGGATCCATGGCCGGATCTACTGTCACGATGCCGGCTGGCAGGTAGTGGATCCTCTGTGCCAGAGAGGGATTGGCGTGGACCGTGCTAGTGGATCGGTTCTAAGTCACTACTGGTTTTCACCAGAGCCCGCCGCAAAGCGGGATGGTCTTGCTGCGGCGGTAGTGACCAGGTCGTATCCACTAGCAACGGCTCAACCTCTCTGACTGCTGAAGATAGGCGCGGTACAAGGGAGTAGACAGAAGCAAGGTCGGACGTAGCAGAAGGTCGGGGCAGGCAGCAAGGATCGTAGTCGGGGGCAACGGCAGGAGGTCTGGAACACAGGCTAGGAACACACAAGGAAACGCTTTCACTGGCACAATGGCAACAAGATCCGGCGAGGGAGTGAAGGGGAAGTGAGGTATAAATAGGGAGTGCACAGGTGAACACACTAATTGGAACCACTGCGCCAATCAGCGGCGCAGTGGCCCTTTAAATCGCAGAGACCCGGCGCGCGCGCGCCCTAGGGAGCGGGGCCGCGCGCGCCGGGACAGGACAGACGGAGAGCGAGTCAGGTACGGGAGCCGGGATGCGCATCGCGAGCGGGCGCTACCCGCATCGCGAATCGCATCCTGGCTGGAGACTGTATCGCAGCGCACCGGGTCAGTGGAGCTGCCCGGAGCGCTGCGGTAGCGAGAGAGAAGCGAGCGCTCCGGGGAGGAGCGGGGACCCGGAGCGCTCGGCGTAACAGCCTTCCCAGACAGGAGACTGACCACGAAAGCCACCTTCGACCGTTTTGTAGGAAATTGGTCCGACAACATCTCCAAATGTAGGGAACATTGTGACAGAAAACCACGGCTAGAGTCCCCATCAAATTTGTCCGGCAGGGACAAGTGGAGGTTAGGAGCGGCCGCTCGCTGCGGAGGAGGTGCAGGAGCCGGCGGAGGAGATGGTTGTTGCTGTTGCAGCTGCTGTAGCTGTGACTGAAATTGCTGTAGCTGTGGCTGAAGTTGCTGAAGCTGTGACTGAATTTGCTGTGTCATGGTGGTCAAGTACGACAACTGGTTTTCTTGTTGGGCGATCAGTCGGGATTGCTGGGCGACCAGCGTGGATATATCAGCGATACTTGGCAGCGGCACGTCAGCGGGATCCATGGTCGGATCTACTGTCACGATTCGGCTAGCTGATAGTGGATCCTCTGTGTCAGCGAGGGATAGGCGTGGACCGTGCCGGTGGACTGGTTCTAAGTAGCTACTGGTATTCACCAGAGCCCGCCGCAAAGCGGGACGGTCTTGCTGCGGCGGTAGCAACCAGGTCATATCCACTGGCAACGGCACAACCTCGCTGACTGCTGAGAAGGCGTGGGACAGAAGGGCTAGGCAGAGACAAGGTCAGACGTAGCAGAAGGTCGGGGCAGGCGGCAAGGTTCGTAGTCAATATGGAATAGCAGGAGGTCAGGAACACAGTATGGGTAACACAGTAATAGCTTTCTCAAGGCACGAGGCAACAAGATCCGGCAAGGGAGTGCAGGGGAAGTGAGGTATAAGTAGGGCAAGGGACAGGTGCAAGCTAATCAGGGTGATTGGGCCAGGCACCATCATTGGTGCACTGGCCCTTTAAATCTCAGAGCGCTGGCGCGCGCGCCCTAGAGAGCGGAGCCGCGCGCGCCAGAGCATGACAGCCGGTGACCAGGACAGGTAAGTGACCTGGGATGCGATTCGCGGGCGGGCGTGTCCCGCTATGCGAATCGCATCCCCGCCGGCCATGTCAGTGCAGCGCTCCCGGTCAGCGGGTCTGACCGGGGCGCTGCAGGGAGAGAAACGCCGCGAGCGCTTCGGGGAGGAGCAGGGACCCTGAGCGCTCGGCGTAACAGTACAGGAACTCTGATGACCGGGGATGTCCCCGAGAAGAGTGCGGGGACACGCTGGAAAGCATGGACCACTTCCTGCTTCATTGTCCCTTTAACATAGGGGTCTATAACAGGGTGGGCGCTTCCATCGGCTGGAGTCAACTTGCCGGCCTTGCCTATCCGGAGTGGGCTTATGGGGCATTCAGGAACCTGGGTGGCCGAGATCGGGGCACTTTATTCTTAGTCAGTTTCGTGGTTAGGTACTACACGTGGAACGCACGGTGCTTAGTGTCGACCCAACAGAAAATCCTCTCCGAGGTGGAGGTATGTAGGAACATCAATGGTGACCTCGGGAAGATCAGGTCTTTGGAGCATGGCAGTCTTGGTACCAGTAGGGCTTCTCTCCTGTGGAGAGGTTTCTCATTTCATGTGCCCTAGGTACTAAACCTTTTGGGTAGAGTACCTTTTATTTTTGGTTAGGGGCAGTGTTATAGGGGTAGAGATAAGGTGAGGGCAGGGTCAGATTTATTGTAGGGATAGAATTAGGGAGAATTGTAGGGGGAGTTAGGGAAAGAGTATAAAATGATTTATGTATCAGGTCTGCCATCCTTCTCCCTGGTGGAGGGCTGATGCATGTGCACATTAGCTTTTTGTTTTGTTTTCAATTTACATGGTATGAAGGGCTTACAGGCAACCAAACTTGGGCCTAAAGGGGGTGGTGGTTCAGAATGTATAAGTTTGTATATAAGTTGGTTGGGAAGAGTGTTAGGTGGGGAGGGTGTATTTGTGGGTGGTGGTTTTTTGAGTGGTATTTTGGGGACCTGACATGGGTCAGTTAAGGACTGGACTTTGAGAACTGTATGGACGGTATGGACTCTGACCCATGTACAGGAGGGGTGGTGTGGGTGAGGGGACCGTTTTAGTGTAGGTGTTTTCCGTTATTTTCTGTAGTATATTTTTGTGTATTTTCAGTGATTTTTGTATACATTGTGTTTTATATATATTGGGTTTTGTATTTATATTGTTTTATATTGTTTTATATTATATAGTGTATAGTGGCAGTCGGGCCAGTAGTTAAGTGGTGTCATATGTGTTTATGTGTATATATATGTGTGCGTTTATGTGTATATACATGTGTATGTATATATATATGTATATGTATGTGTATGTGTATGCTTGCGTATATGCATGTATACATGTTTGTGTATAAAATTTTATATTTTATTTTTTCCTCCTTGGGGGGGCTGCTCCCCTCCGGTGTCTCTGCTCTCCTCGCCTCCGGCTTCGCGGTCTCGCTTTTCGGCGGTGTTGTCCTTTTCCTCGGTTCTGGCTTGCTCTTTTTGGGTCCGGCGCTCGCCGGTTTCTGGGCCGCGCGCGGATCCTCTCTGGCCGTCCTGGGCTCCTTGCCGGGCTGGGCGTGCTTCGCGGGCCTTGCGGCCGTGCGGGGGCGGTGCGTGGGGCTGGGCTCTTTGGGCCCTCTCTCCGGCCGTGTCTCCGCGCTGCTTTTCCCTGCCCTTCTTTCACCGGTGGATCTCTGGCTGGGAGGCAGAGTGTTATTTAGTAGCAAGTTGTGCTGAAATTTTTTTTTTCTTTTTCCCCTGGGTAAGGTTAATTTTTGAGTTACAGCCAAGTTGTGCTACTTTTATGTTCCTTTTCTTTTGTTTTATAGCCAAGTCGTGCTTTATTTTATGTTTTATATATTTTTATAAGCCAAGTTGGTCCCCAGGTAAGGTGGAGGTGGATGATGGGGAGAGTAGTGGCGGCGAAGATAGTGAGGATGGTGGTGAGGAGGTAAAGGAGGAAGAGGAGAAGATGGAGGAAAGTGTGAATGTTGTAGCTGCTCCATGTGACACCCAGGACAGCTACATTGAGGCTGGAAGGTGGCACTACCACCAAGCGAGAGTGAGGAGAATGACGTGGAGGGTGAGGCTGGGGGTCTGCTGAGGGCAATTGTGATGCAAGAGTCCCACCTCCAGAATTTCACCTTTGGGGACGAGGAATGTGAGGATGTGGTGGTCCAGCAGAGGTCCAAAAAAAAGGAAGACCAAGGAGACAGTACAATATGTATTTGTCCCTTTCCAGCAGTCTGGGCCAGCTGCAAAGCTGGTTCAGGCTGCGGGCTCCCCCAAACTGCCAGACCCCGTTCCTGTGGTGGAGCGGGGCCAGCTTGGGGAGTACAGTATGGCGTCAGGAAAGGCTAAGGGCGCAATAGTTGTGAAGCCCACCCATCCTGTCGGT
Organism: Hyla sarda; assembly: GCF_029499605.1. Lineage (NCBI taxonomy): Eukaryota > Metazoa > Chordata > Amphibia > Anura > Hylidae > Hyla > Hyla sarda. The sequence goes on along the minus strand of NC_079190.1, from coordinate 20,030,791 downwards.
AGGGAAGGGCAGGATGGGCTCATGCCGGGCAGCTCTGGCACTGCAGGACCGCCCCAGGGTGGCAGGGGGCGTGTCCAAGTGCCAGAGGCAAGCTACGCTGCCGTGTGCTCGGGGGGCGGTTCCCCGAGTACTGTGGGCACTACTGGCGCCGCGGGGCACTCCCCTGTGAGGGGGGGAGTGTCCGGGCGCCAGAGAGCGTTGTGTCAGTGTGCTCGGGGGGGCGGTCCCCCGAGTACAGTGTGTTCTGCGGGCACTGCAGGGCAGTCCCCTGTAAGGGGGGCGAAGTGTCCCGGTGTCGGGATCAGTGTCCGGCAAAGGCGCCGTGGGAGGAGCTGGGGTGCACTCGGGGGGGGGGCAGCCCCAGACTCAGGAGGCGCCATTGCCCATTCAGAAGGAGGAGCCATCATCATCAGCAGCAGCAGCCAAGCCAGAAAAAAAGAATGTGGTTAAGCCAGTGGTACTACAATTCCCAGCCAGCCCAGAATCAGTTAGGCAGGGAATGAGTGAGAATGCTGAGTGTAGTAGTGTTGTGGATGAGAGGAGTGTCAGTGGAATGAATGTTGGTGGAGTAGTGGTATGGATGGAAAAAAGGATGATGTGAGTGGTGGTGTGAGTGGTGGTGTGAATGGTGGTTCTAGGTCTGGGTCTGGCCCGGCTGCCCCCCCGGCAGTGACTGCTCCTAGGAGCTATGCTAATGTTGCTGCCGGGGGTCCAGGGGGGTCCCCGTCTCCGTCCGTCCCCGGGGGTTACTTGCAACAGCGCCTCCTGGAGGCTCTGCGTAGGGTAGACAGGTCGATCCAGGTAGAGGGAAGGGGTGAGGTCGACCTGTTTTTTTGGATAGAGAGGCACGGTTTGGGGGCTTTCCGAGAGCAGAATGGGGAGGTGGTCTGGTCCCTCCCGACAACCGGGCAGGACAATAACCGCAGGAATGTGGTCCGTCTGATTTGGAGGGGTGAGGATGCGTGCCCACCTCGCGCTAAAGTGGTTGAGCTCCTCCTCCAGATGGAATTCAGGGCGAGTGACATCTTTGCCCTGATCCACCCCTACGGTATGTCCGAGTTTGACGTCAGTTTCGTACGGCCAGAGGGTCTCGAACTGTTCTGGTCAAACTACGAGGTGGCGAAGAACGAGCCCGGCTGGCGGGATTTTGCCGTAAAGGCAATTTCCCGTCAGAACTCAGTCAAGAAGATGACCGTTTTGACCCGTAACAAGTCACTTTCTTGTTACGACATCATGACCTGGCTCGGTCGGTATGGAGATGTGACGGACATGCCCAAGAAAAACTTTGATGAGCACGGGATCTGGTCCGGGGCCTGGACGTTTTCCGTCAAACTCAGGCGTTCAGGGAGTACGGTTGCCCACATTTCGCCAGCCGCCTTCCTTGGACGTGACAGGATCCAGGTCTTCTACCAGGGGCAGCCTTAGGTCTGTCACAGGTTCGGTAGCCCCACCCATTTTAGCGCAGCCTGTACTGTACAGGTCTGTGCTTTGTGTGGTGGGGTGGGTCATCTGGCCGCCTCCTGTAGGCAGATCCGCTGCCATCTGTGTGGTGTCCTCGGGCGCCCTTTCAGCCGCTGTCCTAGCGCCTTCGCCCGTGCGGCGGCCGCTCCGGCTGGGGAGAGCTGTGAAGTTGCCTCGGCTGGAGAGGGTACGAGCAGGGATGGGGGCGCACCAGGGCTATTGAGGAGGAAGGGCCCTGCCAAACTAAGGCGGGAGGAAAATCGGAGGAGGAATAGGGAGCTGGAGAGTGCCCAAGTGGCGGGGGTAGCTCCGGCCCCTGCTCCTGAAGCTGGCCCTGAAATTACTGAAGCCCTGGAGGAGGACGTGCTGGATGAGGAGGTCAGGAGACTGGGCGAAGAGGAGGGCAATATGGCCGACTCTTCCGATTCCTCCCACTATGAAAGTGTGGATGAGGAGAGTGTAGAGAAGGCCAAAAAGAAAGACAAGGGCAAAAGGAAAGGGAGAAAGAAGAGGTGCAAGCACTCTCTCCCTCGTACTGCGGGCCGGGTCCAAAGCGGAAGCCTGACTGCCCCCCCTCTGGTTGACCTGTCAAACCGGTACCTCGTCCTTGATAACATCTCCTCCCCTTCCTTGGAGGGGGAGTGTGAGGGCGAGGTGCTTAGGGAGAAAGAGCCTCTGGGGGGAACTGGGCCCTGTCCTGTTGAGGCACCTTCCTCGGAGGGCAGGGCTAGACCGGGGTCGGACGGAGACGGGGACCAAATGGACCAGAGTGAGTCCAAAAAAAGAGGCAAAAGCGGTCCTGCCCTTTCTTCTTCTGGGGATGAGGGGACGAAGAAGAAGGGGAAGAAAAAATAAAGGTGAGGCCGTCTAACTCAATCACCCATGATGGCGGCACTCACCCCATTGACGCTGGCATCCATTAACTGTGCCAGCATAAAGTCTGATACGGCTAGATTCGCAGCCTTTGATTTTCTCGGCCGTGTTGAAGCCGATATTTTGTATCTGCAGGAGACCAGGTTGTCAGATCTTGCCTCTCTGGTTAAAGCTAGAAGAGAGTGGAGGCGCGGGCCCTCCCACTGGTCTCTTGCGGCTGAGCCGTATAGTGGGGTGGCGGTCCTTTTTACCGCTCCGGTTGAATGCCGACAGGTTATTGAGCTAGAAATGGGGAGGTGCCTGATCTAAGATGTCCTCATGAAGGGGCAAGAGCTCCGGCTCATTAACATCTACGCCCCACAAACCAAGTGGGGCCGCAAAGATCTCTTTATGAGGATTAAGCCCTTCCTTTTTACTAGCCGGCAAGTGATTTTTGGAGGGGACTTCAATAATGTCACGAGGTCCCAAGATAGGAGAGGTTCCAATGGTCCGCTGGCTTACGATACCGTGGCCCTCAATAATATAGTTAGGGAAGCTCGCCTAGAGGACGCCCACATCCGGAGCCCCTCAGGCCACGCGGGTTTCACCTATCATCGAGGTAGCTGCAGGTCTAGGATAGACAGGTTTTATTTAAAGGAGGAAGCCGTCTCTTCCGCAGTGTCCGTGGTTGAGGTGGAATTCTCCGATCACTGTATGATTTTGTTTTCCTTGAATGTCTCAGAGACCCCTTGGATGGGTAAAGGTTATTTGAAGCTGAATTCGTCCCTCCTGGAGGAAGCGGAGATAAGACAGTCCTTTGAGGATTTTCTTCAGAGTCAGGTACCTTTACTTGACCTTTGTAGTAGTAAGTCAGAGTGGTGGGAGATATTCAAGAAGCGGGTTGCGGGGTTCTTCTGCCAGCTCTCGAGCCTCAGGTCCCTGAATAGGTACCGCCTGTATCAGGGTCTGAGGAGGAAACTCAAGCTCCTTGTCTCGACTTGAGGTAGCCGGGAGGATATCTCCAGAGTGAAGTCCTTGCTGATGAGGTGTCAGTACGATCCATCAGACACGCATCTTTGGTTTTTGAGAGGGATTACGGGAAGTACCGCTCGCCCGACCCTTACAAGAACTGTAAGATTTCAGTGAGTAGTAAAGTGGTCTCAGGACTGATTGATAGTACGGGATCTCTGAATCGGTCCAGATCAGGGATCCTGGAGGTCGTCGGATCCTTCTACTCGCACCTCTTGGGAAGGAAGGATCTAGATCGAGGCGGGATGTCGGCTTTCCTGGCTGAAACTATTCCTGAGCCAGGGGTAGACCCCTCTCTTGATGGGGAAGAAATCAGGGAAGAGGAAGTGAGACCGGCGATCGAGGGGCTCGCCCCCAAGAAGTCGCCAGGTCCGGATGGCTTAACATCCGAGTGGTACAGGACCTTTAAGGAGTCTTTAGCTCCCCTCTTGACTGAAGTATTCAATGAGTGTCTCTCCTCGGGCACTCTGCCGAAGACAATGAGGAGGTCCGCCCTGATTCTTCTGTCAAAGGGTAAAGATCCTAGTCGGATTGAGAATTGGAGGCCCATAGCTCTTCTCAATACGGACAGGAAGCTTCTGGTAAAGATACTGTTTAATCGGTTGGTGAAGTTTGCACCCCGGCTCCTTTCGGGGGCCCAGCACTGCTCTGTTCCAGGCCGAAGCACCTTAAGTGCTGTCCTCAGTGTCAGGGAGGCAGTGGAGCGGAGTAGTGCGGGTCTCTGGAAGGGGTACATGCTGTCCTTTGATCAGGCCAAAGCATATGATCGGGTGAACCACGAGTACCTCTGGTCCATCCTCCTGAGATATGGCTTACCGAGTACTTTTGTGAATTGGCTTCTTACCTTATATGCAGGGGCAGAGAGTTTCCCGCTGGTGAACGGTTGGTCTGGCCGCTCTTTTGAGGTGGGGTCCGGAGTCCGTCAGGGTTGTCCTTTGAGCCCGCTGTTATACGTGTTCGCAATCGATCCCTTCGTCCGGAGGGTAGATTGTGGGCCGTTGGCGGGAGTCGGGATGACTCTGGCGGAGCCGGATGTCGCCCAGAGAGTGGTGGCGTACGCTGATGATGTCACTATTTTCGTCTCCTCACGGGAGGAGGTCGATGTGGTGATGTTAGAGGTGGACCGCTACTCGGAGACATCCGGGTCCAAGATCAACCGGGATAAGTGTGAAAGTCTCTGGCTGGGAGGGGGAGATCCCACGTTTGATCTCCCGGACACCCTTCCAGGGCTCCAAGAGTCAGCAAAAATTCTGGGCATCACATTCGGCAAGGATGATTATCCCACCAAAAACTGGGACGGTAAGCTCCAGGATGCCACTCAGAGGGTGAACCAGTGGAAGGGTTGGTCTATGACCCTCAGGGAAAGGGTACACCTGATCAAATCGTACCTGCTCCCCTTGTTTATCTATCTGGGCAGTGTATGTATCTTTCCAGAGACTTACTACACTAGGGTCTACAGCCTGTTTTTCCAACTGTTATGGGGGAGCAGGATGAACCTAGTCAAGAGGGAGGTTACGTACCTCACGAGGAGACTAGGGGGTTTATCTATGGTAAACCCTGTGGTGTTCTTAACCAACACCTTCTTGAAAGCTAACATTGCAAACCTCTGGAAAGAGAGGGCTCCTCCGTGGGTACTCTCCTGCAGGGAGTGGTTTCGGCCTTTCTTCCAGGAATGGGAGACAGGAGGGCAAGTGAAGGACCTCCGTACGCCCCATGGATATCTTCCGGCTTACGCTACCCCGACTCTGAAGGCAATACGTCGTTGGGGTCTGGGAGTGTGGGAGATCAGGACCCAGTCAAGGCAGTTCCTTGAGAAACGGGTTCTGTTGACCCACTTCCAGAAGCCTCTGGCACTCAGGGACTGCCCAGGTCGGGATCTGAGGGTGGGGTTGTATTTTTTAAACATGAAAAGGATCCCCCAAAAGTTTTGGGACTTGGCCTGGCGCTGCTTTCAGGGGAAGCTATGTTTAAAGGACAACCTGAAGTACAGGAACTCTGATGACCGGGGATGTCCCCGAGAAGAGTGCGGGGACACGCTGGAAAGCATGGACCACTTCCTGCTTCATTGTCCCTTAAACATAGGGGTCTACAACAGGGTGGGCGCTTCCATCGGCTGGAGTCAACTTGCGGGCCGTGCCTATCCGGAGTGGGCTTATGGGGCATTCAGGAACCTGGGTGGCCGAGATCGGGGCACTTTTTTCTTAGTCAGTTTAGTGGTTAGGTACTACACGTGGAACGCACGGTGCTTAATGTCGACCCAACAGAAAATCCTCTCTGAGGTGGAGGTCTGTAGGAACATCGCCGGTGACCTCGGGAAGATCAGGTCTTTGGAGTATGGCAGTCTTGGTACCAGTAGGGCTTCTCTCCTGTGGAGAGGTTTCTCATTTCATGTGCCCTAGGTACTAAACCTTTTGGGTAGAGTACCTTTTATTTTTGGTTAGGGGTAGTGTTATAGGGGTAGAGATAGAGTGAGGGCAGGGTCAGATTTATTGTAGGGATAGAATTAGGGAGAATTGTAGGGGGAGTTAGGGAAAGAGTATAAAATGATTTATGTATCAGGTCTGCCATCCTTCTCCCTGGTGGTGGGCTGATGCATGTGCACATTAGCTTTTTGTTTTGTTTTCAGTTGACATGGTATGAAGGGCTTACAGGCAACCAAACTTGGGCCTAAAATGGGTTGTGGTTAAGAATGTATAAGTTTGTATATGAGTTGGTTGGGAGGAGTGTTAGGTGGGGAGGGTGTATTTGTGGGTGGTGTTTTTTTTGAGTGGTGTTTTAGGGTCCTGACATGGGTCAGTTAAGGACTGGACTTTGAGAACTGTATGGACGGTATGGACTCTGACCCATGTACAGGAGGGGTGGTGTGGGTGAGGGGACAGTTTTAGTGTAGGTGTTTTCTGTGGTTTTCTGTAGGGTATTTATTATATTTATGTATATTTTTTGTGGTTTTTGTATATATTGTGTTTTGTATATATTGTGTTTGGTATTTATATTGTTTTATATTATATAGTGTATAGTGGCAGTCGGGCCAGTAAAAAAGCAGCGTCATATGTGCAAGTATATGTATGTATATATATATATATATATATATATATATGTGTGTATGCTTGTGTATATGCATGTACACATGTTTGTGATTTTTTCCCCCTCCTTGGGGGGCTGCTCTCCTCCAGTTTCTCTGCTCTCCTAGCCTACGGCTTCGCGGTCTCGCTTTTCGGCGGTGTTGTCCCTTTCTTCGGTTCTGGCTTGCTCTTTTTGGGTCCGGTTTCTGGGCCGCGCGGATCCTCTCTGGCCGTCCTCGGCTCCTTGCCGTGATGGGCGTGCTTCGCGGGCCTTGCGGCCGTGCGGGGGCGGTGCGTGGGGCTGGGCTCTTTGGGCCCTCTCTCCGGCCGCATCTCCGCGCTGCTTTTCCTTGCCCTTCTTTCACCTGTGGATCTCTGGCTGGGAGGCAGAGCTTTATTTTGAAGCAAGTTGTGCTGAGCAATTTTTTTATTTTTTTCCTCCCCTGGGTAAGGGTAATTTTTGTGTTATAGCCAAGTTGTGCTACTTTTATATTCCTTTTCCTTTGATTTGTTTTTATAGCCAAGTTGTGCTGAATTTTATGTTTATATATTTTTTATAAGCCAAGTTGGGCTATTTTTTTTTATGTTCATTTTTTTTGGAATGCGTGTTTGTGTGTGTTATTTTGATATGGGGAAAAAAAGTTAAAGTGTATTTTAGTAAATTTGGGCTGGCCGGTTAGGCAGAGTTTGTTTTTGTAATTTTATTAATGTTATGTTTGTTATAGCTGGTTAAGCTTGTTTTTGCTTTATGTTTTGTATCAGATGTGTTTTTCATTTTTATAATAAAAAGAGTTACAGCTTCCAGCAGATCTTTATTACTTTTAAATGGAAGGACTTTGCTTTATTTACTTATCTACTTATTTTTCTTTAATTCTCACTTTTTCCTATTTTTGGATGACATTTTGGTGCCTTTAGTACCAATTACCAGGTTTCCATAGAGTTCTGGTCTCAACATACAATGGTCGTCCCAGAACCAATTAATATTTTAACTTGAGGGACCACTGTATTGTTTTATTGGTCAAATAGGGGTTAAGCTCTTTTTTTTCTTTGGTATACATATTGTCATGGAACGGTATGTATATTGTAATAGGATCATCTGGGAATAAGACCGTATAATATAGTTATAGTGATGATAATAATAATAATAATAATAGGTCTATACCCAGTAAGAACTATTGTGTTTTTAATAAATGTACAAATATATCCAAGTACAACCCTATCTGCAATGGTTTTTTTTTTGTTTTGTTTTTTTTAACCACTGAGCAGTTACAGAAATGTTAATACATATAAGGTTCAGACCTGCAGGTTTATTTAAATGGGCGCTGTCAGAATAAAAACCTTTTATATGTTGTATATCTGACAAAACATTAACCTTTTTATTAAAAGAAGAGAATTGGCAGAAGTACAGACACATAAGGTTATATTCACTAGAATTCATGTTGAAAGAGATTTTGGAAAACCCTGTTGAAATGTGGATTCAGCCATTACTAGTTTTATTTGACTGTGGAAACGCTAAATATCAGCAAATGTGATGCCAGGATTGTCTGCATAAAGATCTACAACACTGAGGACCAATCAGTATGCAGCATGATGGTGTTACCGCAATGAACCAAAGACTGACATCACAGAGGTGACATCATCGAGTTCCGAGCCTATAGAAAAACCCGCCTGACAATCTGATTACACAGAGAGAGTTGGACAGAGACAGCGGCTTTTGCTTAGCGAATCTTTCCTTTATCTCAGCGATTTTTGTTGTTTCTTTGTGCCATGGAGATCCAGGGATTAGGGTTCTTGCTTCTCCTTTGGGTCACATGGAACCTTTTGGGCCTCAGCACTCTTGTCACCTTGACCATCGCCCGAGGACATAACAGACAGCCGTTAATCAGTTACACGGCTATAGGATATCCTGAGTGGATAATATATAAGGTTGTGTTCTTTGGGGCACCCATCATAGGAGTTGCCATCGCCTACCTGCAGTACCGATTTATGTTCCTGTGCTCTGAACCATCTGCAAAGCATTTTAGGATTTACCAGAAGATCTTGTTTACCTTAGGATGCATCGGGTGCATAGGAACAGCCCTGAATGCCGTATTTACTGTTAGGAACAATCGTACAATACACAGGATCAGCTCAGGTACGGCATTTTTTTGTGGAGCCATATACAATATGTGCCAAGCTGGATTCCTTTACAAAAGGTCATACAGCAGCCGGATTGTTTGCCATATAAGGCTGGCCGTCACCTTAGTGACTTCTGTGGTGCTGCTGCTCTTCGGTGCCGGTCAGGTTTCCTTCTATACGGAGCTGTGCACCGGACACTGCAGGGCGATTATCAATGTCCCCGTCCTGGTGGCTGAATACCTGGGATTCTGCGGTGTCACCTTATACCAAGTGACCAACTACACAGATTTCCAGCATCTGTCATTGAAGATTTCCAGAATAGACTTTAACGTCAGCCTGAGGACCAAGATACCGGACCCGGAACAGAACCATCCTGTAGAATAGTGAAGACTGAGGCCTATGACTACACCCGGGAGCCGAGGACGGACAATTATCCTGTGTATTATTCTTAATAAATATATATACTTAAATATATAAAAAACATGTCTCATCCTTCTCTTGACACCTGCCATTGGGGCAGAATCAAAGTCAGTATACACATCAGATAGTCCAGTATACACATCAGATAGTCCAGTATACACATCAGATAGTCCAGTATACACATCAGATAGTCCAGTATACACATCAGATAGTCCAGTATACACATCAGATAGTCCAATATATACATCAGATAGTCTAGTCCAGTATACACATCAGATAGTCCAGTATACACATCAGATAGTCCAGTATACACATCAGATAGTCCAGCATAAACATCAAATAGGCCAGTATACACATCAGATAGTCCGGTATACACATCAGATAGTCCGGTATACACATCAGATAGTCCAGTATACACATCAGATAGTCCAGTATACACATCAGATAGTCCAGTATACACATAAGGTAGTCCAGTATACAAACTAGGTAGTCCAGTATACACATCAGGTAGTCCAGTATACACATCAGGTAGTCCAGTATACATAGTTACATAGTTACATAGTTAGTACGGTCGAAAAAAGACATATGTCCATCAAGTTCAACCAGGGAATTAAGGGGTAGGGGTGTGGCGCGATATTGGGGAAGGGATGAGATTTTATATTTCTTCATAAGCATCAATGTTATTTTGTTCCAGGAATGTATCTAATCCTGTTTTAAAGCTGTTAATTGTTCCTGCTGTGACCAGTTCCTGAGGTAGACCGTTCCATAAATTCACAGTCCTCATGGTAAAGAAGGCGTTTCGCCCCTTGTGACTAAACTTTTTCTTCTCCAGACGGAGGGAGTGCCCCCTCGTCCTTTGGGGGGGTTTAACCTGGAACAGTTTTTCTCCATATTTTTTGTATGGGCCATTAATATACTTATATACGTTTATCATATCCCCCCTTAAACGTCTCTTCTCAAGACTAAACAATTGTAACTCCTTTAATCGCTCCTCATAGCTAAGATGTTCCATGCCCCATATTAGTTTAGTCGCGCGTCTCTGCACCCTTTCCAACTCTGCAGTGTCCCTTTTATGGACAGGTGCCCAAAACTGAACAGCATATTCCAGGTGAGGCCGTACCAATGCTTTATAAAGGGGGAGTATTATGTCCCTGTCCCTTGAGTCCATGCCTCTTTTTATACATGACAATATCCTGCCGGCTTTGGAAGCAGCAGCCTGACATTGTGCTATTCTGTAGTCTGTGATCTACAAGTACACCCAGATCCTTCTCTACCAGTGACTCTGCCAGTTTAATCCCCCCTAAGACATACGATGCATGCAGGTTATTAGTACCCAGATGCATAACTTTACATTTATCCACATTGAACCTCATTTGCCAAGTGGATGCCCAGACACTTAGTCTATCCAAGTCATCTTGTAACCTATACACATCCTCTATAGACTGTACCGTGCTACAAAGCTTGGTGTCATCTGCAAAGATAGAAACAGAGCTGTTAATACCATCCTCTATATCATTGATAAATAAATTAAACAACAGCGGTCCCAGTACTGAACCTTGGGGTACACCACTAATAACCGGGGACCAATCAGAGTACGAATCATTGACCATCACTCTCTGGGTACGATCCATGAGCCAGTGTTCAATCCAGTTACAAACTAAAATTTCCAAACCCAAAGACCTTAACTTACCTGTCAGACGTCTATGAGGGACAGTATCAAACGCTTTGGCAAAATCCAGAAACACTATATCCACAGCCATTCCTCTATATACAGAGCCCCCCTCTATATACACAGCCCCCCTCTATATCCACAGCCATTCCTCTGTCAAGGCTTCTACTCACCTCTTCATAAAAGCAAATTCGATTGGTTTGACAACTTCTATCCTTAGTAAACCCATGCTGGCTATCACTTATAATACTATTATCCCCTATGTATTCCTGTATGTAATCCCTTATAAGTCCTTCAATCAATTTACCCACAATGCACGTTAAACTTACCGGTCTATAGTTTCCTGGGGAAGACCTAGAGCCCTTTTTGAAGATTGGCACCACATTCGCCTTGCGCCAGTCCCTTGGCACAATACCAGACACCAGAGAATCTCTAAATATCATGAACAGGGGTACAGATATTACTGAACTTACCTCTCTAAGAACTCTTGGGTGTAGTCCATCCGTTTCTGGGGATTTGCTTACATTTATATCACTTAACTTACCTTGTACCATCTCTACATTAAGCGAGTTCAGTACATTACATGATGTGTTACCAGCACTGACCTGTACATGATGTGTTACCAGCACTGACCTGGCCAATGTCAGCTCCTTTTTCCTTAGTATATACAGAACTAAAGAACCCATTCAGTAGCTCCGCCTTCTCTTGATCGCCTGTGACAACCTCCCCATTATCATTATTAAGGGGTCCTACATGCTCTGTCCTTGGTTTTTTTGCATTTATATATCTAAAAAAATATTTAGGATTAGTTTTGCTTTCTTTGGCCACCTGTCTCTCATTTTGAATTTTTGCTGTTTTTATTACATTTTTACAGATTTTATTAAGCTCCTTGTACTGTTTAAATGTTATATCTGACCCATCAGATTTGTATTTTTTGAAGGCTATTTTTTTGTTGTTTATTGCTCTTTTAACATCATGTGTCAGCCATGTAGGATTTAGTTTTAATCGTTTATATTTGTTCCCCTTTGGTATATATTTAGCTGTATAGTTATTTAGAGTTGATTTAAAGATGTCCCATTTACCTTCTGTATCAGTATTTGACAACACCTCCCCCCAGTCTATGTCCTGTAGTGCAGCCCTCAGCCCAGGGAAGTTTGTCTTTTTAAAGTTATGTTTTTGCCTTCCCCGCCTGTCTTTGTTTTCTACATTTTAAGTCAAAAGTAACTATATTGTGGTCGCTATTACCAAGGTTTTCCCGCACAGTTACATTACCAACCAGCTCTGCGTTGTTGGAAATGATCAGATCCAACAAGGCATCACTTCTTGTTGGGTCCTCCACAAACTGGCCCATAAAATTATCCTGCAATAAATTTAGGAATTGTCGCCCCTTTGTAGTTTTAGCCAACCCCGGACCCCAATCTATATCTGGATAGTTAAAATCTCCCATTATTACCACTGTACCTGCCCGGGCGACCCTCTCTATTTGTTTATGAAACTTCTACCTCTTCAGTGATATTAGGGGGTCTGTAGATTACCCCAAATATTATTATTTCAGTATTTCCCTCCTTTTGCAATTCTACCCACAGTGATTCCACCTCCTCAGAATCATCACACACTATGGCATCGTTCACACTGACTTTCATACCACTTCTTACATACAGACAGACTCCACCACCTTTTCTGTTCATTTTATCCTTGCGAAACAATGTAAACCCCTGCAGATTGACAGCCCAGTCATGCGAGGAGTCCAGCCATGTCTCAGTGACCCCAACTATATCAATATGTTCCTCCAGTATCAAGGCCTCAAGCTCCCCCATTTTATTTGCTAGGCTTCTGGCATTTGTGAACATACACTTTACATTTCCATCCTTTATGTTATTGGGGTTAATGGGATTCAAGGGTGTAAGTTTTATTTTCCTATGAAGCCTATTCCTATTAACTATTCTAACCCCTCCCTCCGCTCCACCCCAGGTACATTTATAATTCCCACCTCTCTATCTACACTATCTTCCCCCTCTTTGCTGTAGGTTCCCTCCCCCCAAGTCCCTAGTTTAAACACTCCTCCACCCTTCTAGCCATCTTCTCCCCAAGCAAAGCTGCACCCTTCCCATTGAGGTGCAGCCCGTCCCTACGGTAGAGCCGGTAACCGACAGCGAAGTCTGCCCAGTTCTCCATGAACCCAAACCCCTCCTTCCTACACCAGCTTCTGAGCCACTTGTTTACCTCCCTGATCTCCCGCTGCCTCTCTGGTGCGGCTCGTGGTCCTGGTAGTATTTCAGAAAAGACTACCTTGGAGGTCCTTGCCTTGAGCTTGCGGCCTAAGTCCCTGAAATCATTTTTAAGGACACTCCACCTACCTCTTACTTTGTCATTGGTGCCAATATGTACCATGACTGCTAGGTCCTCTCCAGCCCCGCCCAACAACCTGTATAAGATCAGATGGTCCAGTATAAACATCAGATAGGCCAGTATACACATCAGATAGTCCAGTATACACATCAGATAGTCCAGTATACACATCAGATAGTCCAGTATACACATCAGGTAGTCCAGTATACACATCAGGTAGTCCAGTATACACATCAGGTAGTCCAGTATACACACTAGGTAGTCCAGTATACACATCAGGTAGTCCAGTATAAACATCAGGTAGTCCAGTATACACACTAGGTAGTCCAGTATACACATCAGGTAGTCCAGTATAAACATCAGGTAGTCCAGTATACACATCAGATAGTCCAGTATAAACATCAGATAGTCCAGTATACACATCAGATAGTCCAGTATAAACATCAGATAGTCCAGTATAAACATCAGATAGTCCAGTATACACATCAGATAGTCCAGTATACACATCAGGTAGTCCAGTATACACACTAGGTAGTCCAGTATACACATCAGGTAGTCCAGTATAAACATCAGGTAGTCCAGTATACACATCAGATAGTCCAGTATAAACATCAGGTAGGCCAGTATACACATCAGGTAGTCCAGTATAAACATCAGGTAGTCCAGTATACACATCAGATAGTCCAGTATAAACATCAGGTAGGCCAGTATACACATCAGATAGGCCAGTATACACATCAGGTAGTCCAGTATAAACATCAGGTAGTCCAGTATACACATCAGATAGTCCAGTACACACATCAGATAGTCCGGTATACACATCAGATAGTCCAGTATACACATCAGATAGTCCAGTATACACATCAGATAGTCCAGTATACACATCAGATAGTCCAGTATACACATCAGATAGTCAAGTATACACATCAGATAGTCCAGTATAAACATCTGATAGTCCAGAATACACATCTGATAGTCCAGTACACACATCAGATAGTCCAGTACACACATCAGATAGTCCAGTATACACATCAGAAATTCAGTACTGTATACACATCAGATAGTCCAGTACACACATCATATAGTCCGCCAATTCTACATCACAGGGTTCAGCACTGGCATAATGTGGGCAGCTTAGCATGACACCATCATAGGTTGCAATGTAAATTAGGTTTAACCCCTTAAGGACGCAGGACGTACTCAAGCGGCCCCTTTTCCGAGTCCTTAAGGACTCAGGACGTTTGAGTACGTCCTGTCAAATCCCGGCCCCCCGCCGCTAGCTGGAGGGGAGCCGGTGCCCGATGCCTGCTGAAATCGTTCAGCAGGCATCGGGGCATATAGCCCAGGAGGGTCATTATGCCCCCCCATGTCGACAGTTCAGTCCAGCGATCTGCGGCAGATTCCGGGTCAATCGGGTCTCCAGTGACCCGGTGACCCGGAATTACTGGCTGTCGGAGACGGCCCCGAACAGCCAGAGCCTGCAGGGGTGAGGTGGCACTGGTGCCACCTCACGATCGCCCTGATTCGTCGGCCGGATTACCGGCCGACCAATCAGGGCGCCTGCTGCGGGTGTCACTCCCGCAACCCGCTCCGCCCCTCTTCCGGAGGACGTGAGCGGGTGCGGGACGTGCACCCCGGGTGCTGGGGACCCCGATCCCCGGCGTCAATGTTGGGATCGGGGCCCCAGGAGCGACGGCGGCGGCGGTGACGACGAGGGACTGACCTGTGCGGCGAGGATCGTTGGAGGTGAGTGACAGCCTCCTGCTGTTGCTTAGCAACAGCTCCCAGCATGCAAAAAGGGCATGCTGGGAGCTGTAGTTATGCAACAGCAGGAGGCAGACCACCACAACTCCCAGCATGCCCTTATGGGCATGCTGGGACTTGTAGTTTTGCAACAGCTGGAGGCACATTTTTTCTATGGAAAAGTGTACCTTCAGCTGTTGTGTAACTACAACTCCCAGCTTGCACAAACAGCTAAAGTGCATGCTGGGAGTTGTAGTAGTGCATCTGCTGGTTGCATAACTACAACTCCCAGCATGCCCGTTGGCTGTCGGTGACTGCTGGGAGTTGTAGTTTTGCAACAGCTGAAGGCACACTGAGTTATGTAGCAAACCAGTGTGTCTCCAGCTGTTGCATAACTACAGTCCCCAGCATCCCCAGCCAAAGTAGTATGCCTCCAGCTGTTGCATAACTACAAGACCCAGCATGCCCTTCCGCTGTCCGTACATGCTGGGGGTTGTAGCTTTTGCAACAGCTGAAGGCACACTGGTTGCAAAACACTGAGTTTGTTACTAAACTCGGTGTTTCACAACCAGTGTGCCTCCAGCTGTTGCAAAACTACAACTCCCAGCATGCACTGATAGACCGTACATGCTGGGAGTTGTAGTTTTGCAACAGCTGGATGTTTCTTCCCCCCCCCCCCCCCAATGTGAACGTACAGGGTACACTCACATGGGCGGAGGATTACAGCAAGTATCCGGCTGCAAGTTTGAGCTGCGGCAAATTTTCTGCCGCATCTCAAACTGCCAGCGAGAAACTACTGTGAACCCCCGCCCGTGTGACTGTACCCTAAAAACACTACACTAACACACAATAAAAAGTAAAAAACACTACGTATACACATACCCCTATACAACCCCCCTCCCCAATAAAAATGAAAAACGTCTGGTACGCCACTGTTTCCAAAACGGAGCCTCCAGCGGTTGCAAAACTACAACTCCCAGCATGCACTGATAGACCGTACATGCTGGGAGTTGTAGTTTTGCAACAGCTGGATGTTTCTTCCCCCCCCCCCCCCAATGTGAACGTACAGGGTACACTCACATGGGCGGAGGATTACAGCAAGTATCCGGCTGCAAGTTTGAGCTGCGGCAAATTTTCTGCCGCATCTCAAACTGCCAGCGAGAAACTACTGTGAACCCCCGCCCGTGTGACTGTACCCTAAAAACACTACACTAACACACAATAAAAAGTAAAAAACACTACGTATACACATACCCCTATACAACCCCCCTCCCCAATAAAAATGAAAAACGTCTGGTACGCCACTGTTTCCAAAACGGAGCCTCCAGCGGTTGCAAAACTACAACTCCCAGCATGCACTGATAGACCGTACATGCTGGGAGTTGTAGTTTTGCAACAGCTGGATGTTTCTTCCCCCCCCCCCCCCCCCCAATGTGAACGTACAGGGTACACTCACATGGGCGGAGGATTACAGTAAGTTTCCAGCTGCAAGTTTGAGCTGCGGCAAATTTTCTGCCGCAGCTCAAACTGCCAGCGAGAAACTACTGTGAACCCCCGCCCGTGTGACTGTACCCTAAAAACACTACACTACACTAACACACAATAAAATAAAAAGTAAAAAACACTACATATACACATACCCCTACACAGCCCCCCTCCCCAATAAAAATGAAAAACATCTGGTACGCCACTGTTTCCAAAACGGAGCCTCCAGCTGTTGCAAAACAACAACTCCCAGTATTGCCAGATAGCCACTGACTGTCTAGGCATGCTGGGAGTTTTACAACAGCTGGAGGCACCCTGTTTGGGAATCACTGGCGTAGAATACCCCTATGTCCACCCCTATGCAAGTCCCTAATTTAGGCCTCAAATGCGCATGGCGTATTTCAAGGCAACAGTTTAGGGTCACATATGGGGTATCGCCGTACTCGGGAGAAATTGTGTTACAAATTTTGGTGGGTATTTTCTGCTTTTACCCTTTTTAAAAATGTAAAATTTTTGGGAAAAGAGGCATTTTAGGTAAAAAAATTTTTTTTTTGTTACATATGCAAAAGTCGTGAAACACCTGTGGGGTATTAAGGTTCACTAAACCCCTTGTTACGTTCCCCGAGGGGTCTAGTTTCCAAAATGTGATGCCATGTGGTTTTTTTTTTTCGCTGTCCTGGCACCATAGGGGCTTCCTAAATGCGGCATGCCCCCAGAGCAAAATTTGCTTTCAAAAAGCCAAATGTGACTCCTTCTCTTCTGAGACCTGTAGTGCGCCAGCAGAGCACTTTTCACCCCCATATGGGGCGTTTTCTGAATCGGGAGAAATTGGGCTTCAAATTTTGGTGGGTATTTTCTGCTTTAACCCTTTGTAAAAATTTACATTTTTTGGGAAACCAAGTATTTTAGGTAAATTATTATTATTATTTTTTACATATGCAAAAGTTGTGAAACCCCTGTGGGGAATTAAGGTTCACTTTACCCCTTGTTACGTTCCCCAAGGGGTCTAGTTTCCAAAATGGTATGCCATGTGTTTTTTTTTGCTGTCCTGGCACCATAGGGGCTTCCTAAATGCGGCATGCCCCCAGAGCAAAATTTCCTTCAAAAAAGCCAAATGTGACTCCTTCTCTTCTGAGACCTGTAGTGCGCCAGCAGAGCACTTTTCACCCCCATATGGGGTGTTTTCTGAATCGGGAGAAATTGGGCTTAAAATTTTGGGGGGTATTTTCTGCTTTAACCCTTTGTAAAAATGTAAATTTTTTGGGAAACCAAGCATTTTAGGTAATTTTTTTTTCTTTACATATGCAAAAGTTGTGAAACCCCTGTGGGGTATTAAGGTTCACTTTACCCCTTGTTACGTTCCCCAAGGGGTCTAGTTTCCAAAATGGTATGCCATGTGGGGTTTTTTGCTGTCCTGGCACCATAGGGGCTTCCTAAATGCGGCATGCCCCCAGAGCAAAATTTCCTTCAAAAAAGCCAAATGTAACTCCTTCTCTTCTGAGACCTGTAGTGCGCCAGTGGAGCACTTTTCACCCCCATATGGGGTGTTTTCTGAATCGGGAGAAATTGGTTTTTAAATTTTGGGGGGTATTTTCTGCTATTACCCTTTTTAAAAATGTAAAACTTTTGGGAAACCAAGCATTTTAGGGAAATTTTTTTTTTTTTTTTTTTACATATGCAAAAGTCGTGAATCACCTGTGGGGTATTAAGGTTTACTTTACCCCTTGTTATGTTCCCTGAGGGGTCTAGTTTCCAAAATGGTATGCCATGTGTTTTTTTTTTCTGTTCTGGCACCATAGGGGCTTCCTAAATGTGACATGCCCCCCAAAAACCATTTGTTGCTCCTTCCCTTCTGAGCCCTCTACTGCGCCCGCCGAACAATTAACATAGACATATGAGGTATGTGCTTACTCGAGAGAAATTGGGTTTCAAATACAAGTAAAAATTTTCTCCTTTTTACCCCTTGCAAAAATTCAAACATTGAGTCTACAAAAACATGCGAGTGTAAAAAATGAAGATTGTGAATTTTCTCCTTCACTTTGCTGCTATTCCTGTGAAACTCCTAAAGGGTTAAAACGCTGCTTGAATGTCATTTTGAATACTTTGGGGGGTGCAGTTTTTATAATGGGGTCTTTTATGGGGTATTTCTAATATGAAGACCCTTCAAATCCACTTCAAACCTGAACTGGTCCCTGAAAAAAAGCGAGTTTCAAAATTTTGTGAAAAATTGGAAAATTGCTGCTGAACTTTGAAGCCCTCTGGTGTCTTCCAAAAGTAAAAACTCATCAATTTTATGATGCAAACATAAAGTAGACATATTGTATATGTGAATAAAAAAAAAATATTTTGAATATCCATTTTCCTTACAAGCAGAGAGCTTCAAAGTTAGAAAAATGCTAAATTTTCTAATTTTTCATCAAATTTTGGGATTTTTCACCAAGAAAGGATGCAAGTTACCACAAAATGTTACCACTATGTTAAAGTAGAATATGTCACGAAAAAACAATCTCGGAATGAGATTGATAACAAAAAGCATTCCAGAGTTATTAATGTTTAAAGTGACAGTGGTCAGAATTGCAAAAAATGGCTGAGTCCTTAAAGTGAAAAAGGGCTCAGTCCTTAAGGGGTTAAGAAGAATCCTCTTCTATACTTATGGTAAAACCTTCTTTCCTCTAGATGTAGAGGCAGACAGCTTGTCATGGTTACAGATCTCTGACATATTTCTAATGAACGTGGGCTTTTTATTTTATATTTGGAAGTCTTCATCTACCCCCGATTAGTTGGCACCAAGTGAACTGTACAGTAAGTTTGAACGAACTGTAACAACGAATATGGACTAAAATGTGTATGGTGGCACTGGTGGCAAAACAATAGTTCACCAGATGATCATTTAGTGGTTGTTTAATCATTAACCTACTGCTTTTAGGTAACTGAAGAGATCTCATATCAAGGACCAGAAATGTTTGGCTTTCCATATGACATTTAGTTAAAAAGATAACTAAAAACTGACTTTTAGCCCTGTATAGCAGAGGTGTCAAACTCATTTTCACCAAGGGCCACATGAGCCTTATAGTTGTCTTCAAAGGGCTGCAGGTCTAGTGTTCTCTTATGCTCCTATATAGTAGTTAGGCCCCCCCCACACTTCCCAATATAGTACTTAGGTCCCCTCTGTGCTAACATATAGTAGTTAGGCCTCCATACTGCCACCATATAGTAGTGTGCCTCCCGCACTCCCCCATATAGTAGCTAGGACTCCCACACTGCACCCATATAGTTATTAGTACCCCACACAGCCCCTATATAGTAGTTAGGACCCCCACACTGCACTCATAGTTATTAGTACCCCCACACTGCCCCCATATAGTAGATAGGACCCCCACACTGCACTCATAAAGTATTTAGTACCCCCACACTGACCCCATATAGTAGTTAGGTCCACCACACTGCTCCCATATAGTAATTGAGAACCCCACACAGCCCCCATATGGTAGCTGAGAACACAACACTGCCCCCATATGGTAGCTGAGAAAACCACACTGCTCCCATATAGTAGTTGAGAACCCCACACAGCCCCCATATGGTATCTGAGAACACCACACTGCTCCCAGATAGTAGTTGAGAACACCACACTGCCCCCATATAGTAGTTGAGAACCCCACACTGCTCCTATATAGTAGTTGGGACCCCCACATACCACTAATGGTCAAAAAGACACATCCCTGCGAGGTCTGAAGGGCTACAGTCCTACATCCGCAGTGCCTTTGCTTCCTCTGCCTCAAGCGGAAGTAGAGGACGCACGTAGCGCTTTGCGGAGCGCTTTACTGTAGAGCCACATTCAGCTTTTGTATCACTTCTCTGAGAAAACAGATCAAAAAATGCTGTAAAGCGGGACATATATGTGGGGAATAGCTGTTGGCTAAATGGTCGTTCTGCCTACAGGTATCTCACCTAACTCCATGTTTGTTTCAGTAGGCAATGGTGAATAAGCAGTAGCCAAAGACCTCTGGGACAGCAGGAACAATGGGCTCTTTCATGGGAAAGGTTCGGTAGACACTCACAACAGAGTCAGGCAATCCTGCAGAAATAAGCCTTTTATAAATGTTTTATCCAAAGTGTATGGATGGCTTTAGTAATTTTCTCTTATACCAATGCCATTCGTAACGTTTTTAGCCCAGTAACCCCTTATAAAGACGATATTGAGGGTGGCATCATTCCATGGCATAAAACAAACCACTTTCCCTGGTCTTGTTATCCCTTTTCTTTGAGACTTTTGAGTTTCGAATACGTTGATCCTACAATGCACTGCAGATTACAATATATTTTACAGTATAAATAAACATAATAAACAGGGCCATTCACGTCTCCATTTACATTTCCTCATCTCAATTTGGAGGTAATTGATTCCAGGGGTTACCCAAACCTTCCTTCATAGCAGCATTTCAGGAGGTCAATGGGAAATTACCTATTACCTTGTTTAACCCCTTAACGACCACGGACATATATTTACGTCCGTGGACAGCTCCCGATCTGTGAAGCGTGCTCAGAAGCTGAGTGCACTTCGTATCTATCAGCAACTGGGACCCGCAGCTAATACCGGACATCGACCAATCGGGCTGATGTCTGGTATTCGCCCTTTTGACAAGAAGACAGCAGGAGGCTCCCTTCCTGGCTCCACGCTGTCCAATCGGCGTTTGATTGAGATCCAGGCTTGAGCAATCAAACGCAGGTAACACTGATCAATGCAATGCTATGGCAATGCATTGAACAGTGCCTGCAATCAGTGTAATGGAAGGGAAACAGTAGATGAGGGGGGCAGCTGGTCATCTATGAGAAGTTAGGGAAGTACCCGTTCCCAGTGCAGTGGCAGCAGGATTATTATACATCAAAGTCTTTCTTGAAGAGATGGGTCTTCAGGTTGCTATTGAACATCTAGATAGTGGGTGAGAGGCAGACCGGTCGGCAGAGGCGTAGCTAGAAACCACAGGGACCCCGGTGCAAATTGTTCTGGACTATAGTCCTGCAAACCACTGTATCCCTGAATATAATACTGCCACACACTGTACCCCTGAATATAATACTGCCACACACTGTATTCTGAATATAATACTGCCACAAACTGTACCCCTGAACATAATACTGCCACACAATGTACCCCTGAACATAATACTGCCACACACTGTACCCCTGAATATAATACTGCCACACACTGTACCCCTGAACATAATACTGCCACACACTGTACCCCTGAATATAATACTGCCACACACTGTACCTCTGAATATAATACTGCCACAAACTGTACCCCTAAATATAATACTGCCACAAACTGTACCCTCTAAATATAACCCTGCTATATGCTGTACCCTGAATGCAATATAAATATTCCTCCCGATTCCTTTGTTGCACCCTCTTTCCCCACTATACTTGTAAGTCCTCTTCATGCTCCCCTGAACTCCCCCCTACACCCAAAAGCCCTTTCCCATGTAATTAACATCACTTCCTTACCGCAAACATACAGTCCCATGTAAATAACATCGCTCCTATATCACCAATATACAGTAACATGTAAATAACATCACTCCTATACCACCAACATACAGTCCCATGTAAATAACATCACTTCCCTACCGCCAACATACAGTCCCATGTAAATAACATCACTCCTGTATCACCAATATACAATCCCATGTAAATAACATCACTCCTATACCACCAATATACAGTCCCATGTAAATAACATCACTCCTATACCACCAACATACAGTCCCATGTATATAACATCACTTCCCTACCGCCAACATACAGTCCCATGTAAATAACATCACTCCTATACAACCAATATACAGTCCCATGTAAATAACATTACTCCTATACCACCAACATACAGTCCCATGTAAATAACATCACTCCCCTACCACAAATATACAGTCCCATGTAAATAACATCACTCCTATGCCACCAACATACAGTCCCATGTAAATAACATCACTCCCATACCACCAATATACAGTCTCATGTAAATAACATCACTCCTATACACCAATATACAGTCCCATGTAAATAACATCACTCCTATACCACCAACATACAGCTCCCATGTATATAACATCACTTCCCTACCGCCAACATACAGTCCCATGTAAATAACATCACTCCTATAACACCAACATACAGTCCTATGTAAATAACATCACTCCTATACCCCCAATATACAGTCCTATGTAAATAACATCACTCCCCTACACCAAATATACAGTCCCATGTAAATAACATCACTCCTATGCCACCAATATACAGTCCCATGTAAATAACATCACTCTCCTACCACCAACATACAGTCCCATGTAAATAACATCACTCCTATACCACCAATATACAGTCCCATGTAAATAACATCTCTCCTATACCACCAATATTCAGTCCCATGTAAATAACATCACTCCTATACCACCAATATACAGTCCCATGTAAATAACATCACTCCTATACCACCAATATACAGTCCCAAGTAAATGACATCACTCCTATACCACCAATTTACAGTCCAATGTAAATAACATCACTCCTATACCCCCAATATACAGTCCCATGTAAATAACATCACTCCTATACCACCAACATACAGTCCCATAAAAATAACATCACTCCTATACCACCAATATACAGTCCCATGTAAATAACATCACTCCCCTACCACAAATATACAGTCCCAAGTAAATAGCATCACTCCTATACAACCAATATACAGTCCAATGTAAATAACATCACTCCTATACCACCAACATACAGTCCCATGTAAATAACATCACTCCTATACCACCAACATACAGTCCCATGTAAATAACATCACTCCTATACCCCCAATATACAGTCCAATGTAAATAACATCACTCCTATACCACCAACATACAGTCCCATGTAAATAACATCACTCTTATACCACCAATATACAGTCCCATGTAAATGACATCACTCCTATACCACCAATATACAGTCCCATGTAAATAACATCACTCCACTACCACCAATATACAGTCCCATGCAAATAACATCACTCCTATACCACCAATATACAGTCCCATGTAAATAACATCACTCTCCTACCAACAATATACATTCCCATGTAAATAACATCACTCCCCTACAACAGACATACAGTCCCATGTATATAACATCACTCCTATACCACCAATATACAGTCCCATATAAATAACAATCACTCCTATTCCACCAATATACAGTCCCATATAAATAACATAACTCTCCTACCACCAACATACAGTCCCATGTAAATAACATCACTCCTATACCACCAACATACAGTCCCATGTAAAAAACAATCACTCCTATTCCACCAATATACAGTCCCATGTAAATAACATCACTCTCCTACCACCAACTTACAGTCCCATGTAAATAACAATCACTCCTATACCACCAATATACAGTCCTATGTAAATAACATCACTCCCCTACCACCAATATACAGTCCCATGTAAATAACATCACACCAATGCTTGTCTCCATTCCTATAGGAGGTTCCTGTTGCTTTTTCATGGCAATAGTAATGGGGGAGATTTATCCAACCTTGTGTAAAGGAACAATAGAGCAGTCACCCATAGCAACCAGCAACCAGTAGCCTTTTTTAAAAATGAAAGCTGGAATCTGATTGATTGCTATGGGTAACTGCTCCAGTGTTCCTCCAGCATGCCCGGACAGCCCTTCAGCTGTTGCAAAACTACAACTCTCAGCATGCCCAAGCAGCCATTGGCTGTCTGCGCTTGCTGGGAGTTGTAGTTTTGCAACATCTGGTGTACTAGTTTGTCTCAGTATTAGAGGAAGGCATTTTGTATAGTAAAAGCCCCCCCCCCCCACACACTCCATCCTCAGTCACCTGATTATAGCACCCCCACCCCCCCTCATCATTACACACCTCTGTCCTCGCTCTCCTAATCAACATTACTCCACATCCCAAGCCTTCCCCCTGTCCTCCTGTACAGGAGGTATTACATGTTCTGTGTACTCTTTACCTGTATTACTGAAGCGTATGCACTGACTGATGTCTGGTAGTGCCCCCTACAGTACAGGAGGTATTACATGTTCTGTGTACTCTTTTCCTGTATTACTGAAGCGTATGCACTGACTGATGTCTGGTAGCGCCCCCTACAGTACAGGGAGGCATTACATGTTCTGTGTACTCTTTACCTGTATTACTGAAGCGTATGCACTGACTGATGTCTGGTAGCGCCCCCTACAGTACAGGGAGGCATTACATGTTCTGTGTACTCTTTACCTGTATTACTGAAGCGTATGCGCTGACTGGTGTCTGGTAGCGCCCCCTACAGTACAGGGAGGTATTACATGTTCTGTACTACTCTTTACCTGTATTACTGAAGCGTATGCCCTGACTGATGTCTGGTAGCGCCCCTTACAGTACAGGGAGGTATTACATGTTCTGTGCTACTCTTTACCTGTATTACTGAAGCGTATGCCCTGACTGATGTCTGGTAGCGCCCCCTACAGTACAGGGAGGTATTACATGTTCTGTACTACTCTTTACCTGTATTACTGCAGCGTATGTACTGACTGATGTCTGGTAGCGCCCCCTACAGTACAGAGAGGTATTACATGTTCTGTACTACTCTTTACCTGTATTACTGAAGCGTATGCACTGACTGATGTCTGGTAGCGCCCCCTACAGTACAGTGAGGTATTACATGTTCTGTACTACTCTTTACCTGTATTACTGAAGCGTATGCACTGACTGGTGTCTGGTAGCGCCCCCTACAGTCCAGGGAGGTATTACATGTTCTGTACTACTCTTTACCTGTATTACTGAAGCATATGCACTGACTGATGTCTGGTAGTGCCTCCTACAGTACAGGGAGGTATTACATGTTCTGTACTCTTTACCTATATTACTGAAGCGTATGCACTGACTGGTGTCTGGTAGTGCCCCCTACAGTACAGGGAGGTATTACATGTTCTGTACTACTCTTTACCTGTATTACTGAAGCGTATGCACTGACTGATGTCTGGTAGCACCCCCTACAGTACAGTGAGGTATAACATGGCCTGTACTACTCTTTACCTGTATTACTGAAGCGTATGCAATGACTAATTTCTGGTAGCGCCCCCTACAGTACAGGAGGTATTACATGTTCTGTACTACTCTTTACCTGTATTACTGAAGCGTATGCACTGACTAATGTCTGGTAGCACCCCCTACAGTACAGTGAGGTATTACATGTTCTGTACTACTCTTTACCTGTATTACTGAAGCATATGCACTGACTGATGTCTGGTAGTGCCTCCTACAGTACAGGGAGGTATTACATGTTCTGTACTCTTTACCTATATTACTGAAGCGTATGCACTGACTGGTGTCTGTTAGTGCCCCCTACAGTACAGGGAGGTATTACATGTTCTGTACTACTCTTTGCCTGTATTACTGAAGCGTATGCACTGACTGATGTCTGGTAGCGCCCCCTACAGTACAGTGAGGTATTACATGTTCTGTACTACTCTTTACCTGTATTACTGAAGCGTATGCACTGACTGATGTCTGGTGGCGCCCCCTACAGTACAGTGAGGTATTACATGTTCTGTACTACTCTTTACCTGTATTACTGAAGCGTATGCACTGACTGATGTCTGGTAGTGCCCCCTACAGTACAATGAGGTATTACATGTTCAGTTCTACTCTTTACCTATATTACTGAAGCATATGCACTGACTGATGTCTGGTAGTGCCCCCTACAGTACAGGGAGGTATTACATGTTCTGTACTACTCTTTACCTGTATTACTGAAGCGTATGCACTGACTGATTTCTGGTAGCATCCCCTACAGTACAGTGAGGTATAACATGGCCTGTACTACTCTTTACCTGTATTACTGAAGCGTATGCACTGACTGATGTCTGGTAGTGCCCCCTACAGTACAGGGAGGTATTACATGTTCTGTACTACTCTTTACCTGTATTACTGAAGCGTATGCACTGACTGATGTCTGGTAGCACCCCCTACAGTACAGTGAGGTATAACATGTTCTGTACTACTCTTTACCTGTATTACTGAAGCTTATGCACTGACTGATGTCTGGTAGTGCCCCCTACAGTACAGTGAGGTATTACATGTTCTTTACTACTCTTTACCTGTATTACTGAAGCGTATGTACAGACTGATGTCTGGTAGTGCCTCCTACAGTACAGGGAGGTATTACATGTTCTGTACTCTTTACCTATATTACTGAAGCGTATGCACTGACTGGTGTCTGGTAGTGCCCCCTACAGTACAGGGAGGTATTACATGTTCTGTACTACTCTTTACCTGTATTACTGAAGCGTATGCACTGACTGATGTCTGGTAGTGCCTCCTACAGTACAGGGAGGTATTACATGTTCTGTACTCTTTACCTATATTACTGAAGCGTATGCACTGACTGGTGTCTGGTAGTGCCCCCTACAGTACAGGGAGGTATTACATGTTCTGTACTACTCTTTACCTGTATTACTGAAGCGTATGCACTGACTGATGTCTGGTAGCGCCCCCTATAGTACAGTAAGGTATTACATGTTCTGTACTACTCTTTACCTGTATTACTGAAGCGTATGCACTGACTGATGTCTGGTAGCGCCCCCTACAGTACAGTGAGGTATTACATGTTCTGTACTACTCTTTACCTGTATTACTGAAGCGTATGCACTGAATAATGTCTGGTAGTGCCCCCTACAGTACAATGAGGTATTACATGTTCAGTACTACTCTTTACCTGTATTACTGAAGCATATGCACTGACTGATGTCTGGTAGTGCCCCCTACAGTACAGGGAGGTATTACATGTTCTGTACTACTCTTTACCTGTATTACTGAAGCGTATGCACTGACTGATGTCTGGTAGTGCCCCCTACAGTACAGGGAGGTATTACATGTTCTGTACTACTCTTTACCTGTATTACTGAAGTGTATGCACTGACTGATGTCTGGTAGTGCCCCCTACAGTACAGGGAGGTATTACATGTTCTGTACTACTCTTTACCTGTATTACTGAAGTGTATGCACTGACTGATGTCTGGTAGCGCCCCCTACAGTACAGGTAGGTATTACATGTTCTGTACACGTTACCTGTACCAGGGTTACCTGCTCCTTTGGATACCAGGTGAGGACCCCAAAGAAGCTCCTGTCCTCTACATAGACCAGTGTTTCCCAAGCAGGGTTCCCCCAGCTTTTGCAAAACTACAACTCCCGGCATGCTGTTGTAGTTTTGCAACAGCTGGAGGCTCCCTACTTGGGAAACACTTTTTTAATTTTATATGTAAGGATTTGCTTCATTTGTATTAGTTATCTACTTATTTTTCTTTAATTCTCACTTTTTCCTATTTTTGGATGACATTTTGGTGCCTTTAGTACCAATTACCAGGTTTCCATAGAGTTCTGGTCTCAAAATACAATGGTCGTCCCAGAACCAATTAACCTCTTAGGGACGTAGGGCGTACCTGTAAGCCCTACGCCCGGTCCTGGTGTTTAAAACGGGGTCCCACCGTGACCCCGCATCACACCTGATCGATTCTGGCTGCCATTCATAGCCGGGACCCTGGGCTAACAGCGCGCAGCACCGATCGTTGTGCCGCACGCTATTAACCCTTAAGACGCGGCGATCAAAGTTGACCGCCACATCTGAAAGTGAAAGTAAACGCTTCCCGGCAGCTCAGTCGGGCTGATCGGGATCTCTGCCACGTCTGATCTGGGTTTGATTGCTCCAAACCTGAGCTACAGGCTTGAGCAATCAAGCCCCCATCTCGCTGATCCATGTAAAGCTACGGCTTTGCAGGGATCAGCATAAGAGATCAGTGTGTGCAGTGTTATAGGTCCCTATGGGATAACAATGATCAGTATAAGAGATCAGTGTGTGCAGTGTGATAGGTCCCTATGGGAGCTATAACACTGCAGAAAAAAGTGTATAAAAAAGTTAAAGGTCATTTAAAGTGATCAAAAAGTCTGATCAATAAAAAAACTGTACCGATAAAATCTTCAGAATGCGGCGCAAAAAATGAGCCCTCATCCTGCCCCATACGCAGAAAAACAAAAAAGTTATAGGGGTCAGAAGATGACAATTTTTTACATATAAATTTTCCAGCATGTAGTTATGATTTTTTTCCGAAGTACGACAATATCCAACCTATATAAGTAGGGTATCGTTTTAAACGTATGGACCTACAGAATAAAGGTAAGGTGTTATTTTTACCGAAAAATGCACTGCGTTGAAACGGAAGCCCACAAAATTTTAAAAAGCAAATTTTTTCTTCAATTTTGTCGCACAATGAATTTTTTTTTCCGTTTCGCTGTGGATTTTTTGGTAAAATGACTAATGTGACTGCAAAGTAGATTTGGTGGTGCAAAAAATAAGCCATCATATGGAATTTTATGTGCAAAATTGAAAGGGTTATGATTTTTAGAAGGTGATGAGGAAAAAATGAAAATGCAAAAAGGAAAAATCCTGCGTCCTTAAGGGGTTAATATTGTAACTTGAGGGACCACTGTATTGTTTTATTGGTCAAATAGGGGTTAAAGGGGCACTCAGCTCCTAGACATCTTACCCCTATCCAAAGGACCCCCGGGATCGCCGCTGCAGCACCCCGCTATCATTACTGCGCAGAGCGAGTTCGCTCTGCACGTAATGACGGGCAATACAGGGGCCGGAGCATCGTTACGTCACGGCTCCGCCCCTCGTCACGTCATGGCCCGCCCCCCTCAATACAAGTCTATGGGAGGGGGCATGGCGGTCGTCACGTCCCCTGCCATAGACTTGCATTAAGAGGGCGGGCCGTGATGTCATGAGGGGCGGAGCCATGACGTTACGCTGCTCCGTCTCCTGTTTTGCCCGTCATTACGCACAGAGCGAACTCGCTTTGTGCAGTAATGATAGCGGGGTGCTGCAGCGGCGATCCTGGGGGTCCCCAGCAGCGGGACCGCTGCGATCTGACATCTTATCCCCTATCCTTTGGATAGGGGATAAGATGTCTATGGGCGGAGTACCCGTTTAAGCTCTTTTTTTCTTTGGTATACATATTGTCATGGAGCGATATGAATATTGCAATAGGATCATCTGGGAATAAGACCGTATAATATAGTTATAGTGATGATGATGATTAGAGATGAGCGAATCGAACTTGGCGAACCTGAATTCGTTTCGAATTTCATGAAAAATTTGATTCGCAACGAATAGAAATATCGCCGCGATTCTATCGCACAAATCGCTTCATTAAACTCCATTTTACAGCGTTCCAGGCTATTGTAGAGCTAAGATGGCGGATTCACGTGTGAGTACATGGGGCAGGGGATTATGGGAGGGCGGGAAACAGCGGCGGGAATGAAGGTTGGCGGGCTGACCCTGAATCACATGTGAGATGCAGCCTATCAGTGTTCACTGACCCCTGTGATGTCACAGCCCCTATATAATCGGCGGCCATCTTGCCTCTCTTCATTTCATCTATGCACTCAGATAGAGAGGACGGGACTGTGTGTGTGTGAATAGCTCATACCACAGCGTTACACTGCAACTGCTAGTCACATCAGCATTAGGGAAAGGCAGGAGTGCAGAGTGCTGGGCTGTTACACTGAGAAGGATCATTGATTGCTAAACCTCCTATTCACGTTATTGAGCATTGCAGCAGAGAGGGGCAGATAGCTGTCAGCTGCCTCATACAGATCTCCAAGCTGCCTCAACTTTATCAACCATCTTATCTCCTCATTTTTCAGCTCTATTGAGTTTTTTTTTCTCCTCAAATCTTCTGCTGCTCAGAATTGTGTGAGAGAGTGCAATTTAGGGTTTAATCCCTGGATTTTTTTTTTTTGGTGGTGCTGCACTGTTGGGTCCTGCTGCTGTTCAGAAATAAGTCATATTAGTGTGGACTTTAGTGCCTTTTTACCATTTTTCACCTGTTACTCTGTTTCTGTGCTAAATTCAGTGTTATACCACACGTTATACACCTGCCGGTGTATTAAAGAAACATTTTTTTCCTGAGTACAAATACGCTTTTTCAGTGGCCTTATCATTGCAAAGGGCCTAAATTCAAGCAAATAGTGTACCATATACCATCTTTTTTTCTGTCTCTGTGCTAAATTCAGTGTTATACCACACGTTATACACCTGCCGGTGTATTAAAGAAAAAAAAGGTTTTCCTGAGTAAATATACGCTTAACAGTGCGCTCATCATTGCAAAGGGCATACATACAACCAAGTAGTGTACTATTTAGTACCTGTATTTCTGTCTCGGTGCTAAATTCAGTGCTATTCCACACATAAGTATACACTGGCTGGTGTATACAAAAAAAAAATAGTTTTTTTCTGCGTATAAATATGCTTAACAGTGCGCTCATCATTGCAAAGGGCCTACATACAACAAAGGAGTGTACTATTTAGTAACTGTTATTCTGTCTAGGGCCTATATACTTTGAAAGGACAGCCGTAAGTAATCGCCTGCTGCTGTTCTATATTCTCATAAACGCACTAAGTATGTCAGGCAGGGAAGTGCCAGGACGTGCACATAGAAGGGGCAGAGGCCTACATACTTCAGGCAGAGTTGGCAGCAGACTTGAGGCGAGTGGCAGCAGGAGTCGCAGCAATAGGCCTGAGCTCCCGTTAACACCCAGCGGTCGTGTCGTCGACCCCTCTCTCCTAGTCAATTGGTTTGCACACTCATCCCCATCATCACAAGCGACATCTGACAACCCCAGTCAAGAGTCGGTGGGTTCCTCAGACACAACCCTCAGTTGGCATGGCCCGGGAGCAGTCCCTGTAATCCCATTGCCTTTGTCCTATGCTGTTCCCTCTCCCAAAGAAGTATCTCATGCTTTGGGTTCAGCTCCACTATTAAGCGAGGACGATGTAATAGAGGACAGTCAGCATCTAATGGGCAGCCAAGAATGTGAGGAGACATGATCTGGGTGAGGAGAAGAGATTTGCTCTTTGTGTATGAGGCAGCAAGGCGGTAGCACGGTTGGCAATCAGCGTGGTGGTGGCAGTAGTGGAAATTCAGGAGCCAAACGTGCCAGGGGGAGACCACCTGCTTCGCGGCAAGCTACCATTCAGGGAGGTAGTGGAACAGGGGTTCCTGGAGACGGCGCCAATAGCAGTGAAATAGTGCGAACTACGGGTGGGAAAATCAGCTACTCTGCAGTGTGGTTGTTCTTCATAAAGAATCCGGAGGACCTTAGCGTAGTTACATGCAAAATCTGTGGGCAGAAACGTGCCCAGGGTCCCAATCTCGGCACCACGGCCCTGCGACAACACATGATTCGCCACCATAAAGCGGCCTGGGATAACCGTGGCTCCGAGGTAGTGGTCCGGCCTGCCGCATCACCCAGTGGCCATCCGCTCCCTCCGTCATCCAGCCAAGGCTCCACCACCTCAGCCGAAGGGAGCATTGTGTCAAACCATCCTTCTTGCGCTCCTGCTTCCTCCGCTCGTAGTCAGCCATTCCGCCAACAATCGATCGGCGAAGCCATGTCCACGAGACAACAGTATGCGCCCACTCATCCAACGGTGCAGAAGTTGAACGTGCTCCTGTCCAAGTTCCTGGTGTTGCAGTCCCTCCCTTTCCAACTGGTGGACTCTGCAGCTTTCAGGGAATTAATGGCTTGTGCCGAGCCGAGGTGGAGAGTCCCAAGCCGTCATTTCTTTGCGAAGAAGGCAGTACCAGCCCTGCATAAGTTTGTACAAGAGAAGGTGAGCAAGTCCTTGAGCCTGTCGGTGGGTTCAAAAGTGCACGGCAGCGCCGACGTGTGGAGCTGTAACTATGGGCAGGGACAATACATGTCTTTTACGGCCCACTGGGTAAATGTTGTTCCTGCACAGCCACAGCGGCAACTTGGACAGGTCACACCGCTTCCTCCTCCACACCGCTTCCTCGGAGTCACACAGGGGAGGAACCGCTGAAGTTCATTAGGGAAGAAATACGAGTATGGCTTACTCCACGAAATCTGGAAATGGGAACCATGGTGACCGACAATCGGAAGAACATTGTGGCCGCGCTGCGACAAGGAAGTGTGAACCATTCGCCCTGCATGGCACACATGTTGAATCTGGTTGTCAAGAAGTTCATCAAGTCTTCACCCCATTTGCAAGACGTCCTGACAATGGCAAGGAAACTGTGCATGCACTTCAACCACTCGTACACCGCAAAGCACACTTTGCTTGAGCTGCAGCGTCAGAACGGTATCCCACAACATAGTCTCATTTGTGACGTTGCCACACGTTGGAATTCCACCCTCCATATGTTGGACAGACTATATGAACAAAGAAAAGCCATCACAGATTTTTTGATGATACAAGCAGATAGGAGTACTCCCCTGTGTAACTTCAATGTGAACGAGTGGCAGCTCATACGTGACACCTGCCGTTAGCTGAGGCCCTTTGAGGAAGCCACATATTTTGTTAGTCGCTCGAATTACGCCATGAACGACGTAATTCCACTCCAACATTTTCTCCAAAAAATGATTGAAAACATGGCTGGTCACGACAATGGAGATGTTGCGCCTACATTAGAAGGCTACATGAGTCCTGTGGGGGATAAACTGGAGGAGGATGATGAGGGGCAGAGCGGAACACAGTTTACGGTAGATGAGAAGGCCGGTGTTTCTGGTCATTGGACAGGAGGGGAGGAGCAGCCATAGGAGCTGGAGGGTTATTACAAGGGAGGCGAGACAGAGGACCCAGACACACCGTGGCAGTATGCAGTGGAGATGGAGGCAGGTAGTCCCAGTGAGTCACTGTCACAAATGGCTCAATGCATGCTGAGTTGCTTGCGTAGTGACCCCCGAATTGTCAAAATTTGTCAGCGCGATGACTTCTGGATCTCCACCTTATTAGACCCTCGCTACCGGCCCAGAATGGGGGCCTTTTTTACACCCACTGAGAGGGAGGACAAACTGACCTACTTCAGGGAGCTTCTACGTAGTCGGTTGGCGGATGCCTATCGGCCACATGGTCCATCCACTCGCAGGTCTGATTCGGGGGGCCCTCTGCGCTCACCTTCCACTGCCACGGCTGCTGGGGAGGGGAGGGGTGGCAGGAGCAGTAACGGCATAATCAGCAGCAGCCTGAGTCTACAGTCGCTGATGAGTAGCTTCCTTCAGCCTCATAGTGAAGCTACTCATCAGCAGCAGGTGGACATGGAGCAGGACCTTAACCAGCAGGTGATGGCTTACCTCGACATGACCCTGCCAACAACCGTTGAAGATCCACTGGACTTCTGGGCAGCCAAACTCGATTTATGGTCGCAACTAACGTAGTTCGCCCTGGAAAAGCTGTCCTGCCCGGCCAGTAGTGTGCCATCAGAGCAGGTGTTTAGTGCGGCCGGGGCCATAGTCACCCCAAGTCGAACTCGTCTGTCCACTAAAAATGTGGACTGACGTTTGTCAAGATGAATCAGGGATGGATGAGCCAGGATTTCCAGACACCAATGACAGATGGGTCTGATTAGATTGACCATGCTCCTACAACAACATTTTCTCTATTGTGGTTGATTATGAAACCCTCTGGGGCAGACCTGGGGATTGTACGGCCCGCTTGACACATACGGCCCTTTGATTGGCTCTGACCGGCCCGCGCTGATTGGGGGAAAACTATGCTGCCTAATCTGGGGGACATCTATGCTGCCTAATCTGGGGGACATCTATGCTGCCTAATCTGGGGAACAAGTATGCTCCTAATCTGGGGGACAAATTTGAAACATTGTGTGCTTTATTATATTATAGAAGAATGTCTTTGGGTGGTCCACCATCCTGCATTATAGAGTCTTCTGAACTGCTGTATATGCGCTTGTTTTAACAAAAAGGTATTTTGTATGACAATTTCAAAAAAAATTGTGTTTTTTTGGGGTGGATTGTGAAGCCAGGGTGTGTACTCGTGCATCAGCCAACTCCAGGCTGTGTCTTTCAGGCAATCTATGGGTTACTGATGCAGCTGAGGTGGGGCCTGGGTCTAGGAATCTCAATTTTTTTAAAAAAAATTCAACAATTGTGTGGTTCATTATTTTTGAGAAGAAAGTCTTTGGGTGGTCCACCGTCCTGCCTTATAGAGTCTTCTGAAATGTTGGATATGCGCTTGTGCTTACACAAAGTTGTAAATTTAAAAAAAAATTTATACAATTTTGTTGATTTTGGGGCGGATTGTGAAGCCCTGTGTGTACTGGTGCATCAGCCAACTCCAGGCTTTGTCCTTCAGGCAATAAATGGGTTCCTGATGCTGCAGAGGTGGGGCCTGGGTCTGGGAATTTAAAATTTTTGGATTGCGGGTGCTACAAAAAAGATGGACACACCCTAATCCGTTCAGTGGAGGACGCCTGCGGCCCCGGACATCTGAGGGCATAACACACCTGTTATTGCTCGATCTCAGCAGAAGGGGGGTTCATCATCGGGAGAAGAGAGTTGCAGGTTGCCCTTGAGTCAGCAAGGCGGTAGCACGGTTGGCAGTCAGCGTGGTGTGGCAGTAGTGGAAATTCTGGAGCCAAACGTGCCCGGGGGAGACCACCTGCTTCGCGGCAGCTTACCATTTCCAGGAGTTAGCGGGTTACCAGCACCGGTCGATGAAAGATAGAGACACGCTAATCCGTTCAGTGGAGTGCGCCTGCGGCCCCGGAAATCAGAGGGCATAACACACCTGGTATTGCTCGATCTCGCAATTGATCGTGCAAAGGTGGGGGGTTATTAAAGCCTCTTGGGTACTGCTGAGGCCTACTCTTGACTGCTCCTGGTGCAATGTATGGGGTAATTAAACACTCTTTTTTTTCAATTTACTGATAATTTTATCAGTAATAAAATGGAATTTTCCAGAATGTTAATCGTTACACAACGGAACGCTTGTTGCGTGTGATTTGTTAATGAAAATTTAAAAAAATTAAAAAAAATACGGACAGGGTTTAACTCTGCTTCATCATTTTGGGCGAAAAAAGTCCTTTGGTGATCTGATCTTTTGGAGACAGATGCGCTTACACAAATATTGAATTCGTTTTTGTAAAAAAATTTCAAACATTGTGTGGTTTATTATTTTTGAGAAGAATGTCTTTGGGTGGTCCACCGTCCTGCATTATAGAGTCTTGTGAACTGTTGGATATGCGCTTGTTCTTACACAAAGGTATTTCTTTAAAAAATGTCTAAAATGTTGTTTTTTGGAGGGGATTGTGAAGCCCGGGTGTGTACTCTTGCATCAGCCAACTCCAGGCTGTGTCATGCAGGCAATATATGGGTTACTGATGCCACAGGGGTGGGGCCTGGTTCTGGAAATTTCAAATTTTTGGATAGCGGGTGCTACCAATGAGAAATCTTTGAAAAAAATTTCTCATTGTGTTGATTTTGGAGGGGGGATTGTGAAGCCCTGGTGTGTACTGGTGCATCAGCCAACTCCAGGCTGTGTCCTACAGGCAATATATGGGTTACTGATGCCGCAGAGGTGGGGTGTGGAAATTTCTAATTTTTGTATAGCGGGTGCTACCAATGAGAAATCTTTGTGAAAAATTTCATATATTGTGTTGTTTTTTCGGGGGGGATTGTGAAGCCCTGGTGTGTAGTGTATTAGTGCATCAGCCAACTCCACACTGTGCCATTCAGCCACTAAATGGTCTCCTCTTGCCACGCTATGTCCACGCTATGTCAATCAGTCACTATATGGTCTCCTGACACTGATGCCACCACCAGGCTCTGTCATTGTGCTGCTGTGCGGCAGTGATTCTAAGAGCGATGCCGGTAATCTGCATGTTATTCTGAATAACAATATTATTTCACTACCCCAGCACACTCCATATGCGTTTTATGACACAGCAAAGTGTTCTATACCCCTATAGAGACTGCCGCAAATAAATTCGGATCGAAACAAACTTTTCGGGAAAATTCGTTGAATTGGCCGAATCGAATTTTTTAAAAGTTCGCTCATCTCTAATCATAATGGTAATCGTAATATCTGAAAAAATACTCCCGATAATAAATAGTAACAGCATATTAACCAATCCATAGTTTATGAACATCATCACCTTTAGACGCCACTGTCAACTTTTACAGCGGCGATCTAAAGGGTTAATAGCCGGCCGCGGCGATCGCCGCATGTCGGCTATTAACGTCGGCCCCCAGCTACAGTAATCAGCTGGGGGCTGGCCGGTATGACGCGGGCTCGAGTCGGGAGCCCGCGTCATACCCCGGTAACGGCCATTGGACGAGTATAGACGTCCATGGTCGTTATCGGGTTAAGTCTAAAAGCATGTGCAAAAATAATTGAGTTGGAATTAGTCTAAGTCTAAAAACATGCGCAAGCCATGAACTAGCTTGAAATGAGACTAAGTCTAAAATCATGGGCAGTAAAAGGAATAGTCCTGGAATTAATCTAAGTCCAAAAACATGCGCAGTTAATTGACTGACCTAGAAAATAGACTAAGTCCGAACGTATCGGCAGTTTTTCTGTCATGCGCAAAGCACAATATAAACACTGATCTCTTTTTAAAGTTCATGGACCTGCGCGGAAATGTGAGTATGCGCAGAGAGTTAATTCCAAGCCCGAAAACAAGAAGTTCAATGACATGCGCCAAGAACACAAATTGATTGGTTAGGGAGGCATCATGAAAGAGAGTGACATCAGAAAAATGACGATGCATGATTGGCTGTGGGGGACGCCAAACAATTAGTTATGTTAATGAGTAAGTCTATAAATATCTGTTAGCCCGCGAGTCTGACGTGCCTCGTTTCTTTGAGAAAGCCATTCAGAATGGCGAAAACGTTTTAGAGGAGAGGATTAACGTTTTAATAGCACGCTGTACCAGAGACCTTTCTGGGTAGTACACCGAGTGTCCGAGCTGCAGCAGGGCACTGGAATACACTAGATAGAAATGACAAAATAGTAGTCTGTATGACAGACACTTTGCCATCTTATTAGAGAGGAATTAACTGGACACAGTGTTGATAATTTTAAACACCACTGCCATCTAGTGGCAATAAATGTGTAACACACAGAGTTGAAAATTATTTTAATGAGTATAATTAAAAGTTACATTTTATGGGGGATCTTTAGTCAGGGTTTAGTCAGGGGATTTATTCCCCAAGTAGGTTTTGTGTTACATATATACACAGACAACACACAGACAACTCACAGACACATATATACACAGACAACACAGAAGCACTCACCCGGCCGGAGTTTAGAGCTGAGGGGAGGGGGCGGAGGGAGACAGGATACACGGCCTCTCCTCTGCCTTCAGAGGTTCTAAGACTGCACGGCAGAGAGAAGGCGGGGGAGGGGAGAGAGTGCACGCCCCCTCCCTCTTCTTGTCAGCACTTCCTGTCATCGCACGGGAGGTCAGTGCACAGGCTGGTGCAGACCTGGGCATTGTACGGCCGACAGTCAGCGCGGGCTGGTCAGAGCCAATCAAAGGGCCGTATGTGGCCCATAGGCCGTACAATGCCCAGGTCTGGTGTATAGGGAGAGGTGTTAGCAGTAGAGAGAGAAGTGCTCATGGGTGTATAGGGAGAGTTGTTAGCAGTAAAATGAGGGAAGTGCTCATGGGTGTATAGGGAGAGGTATCAGCAGTAGATTTAATTGCTCATGGGTGTATAGGGAGCGTTATTAGCAGTAGAGGAAAGTGCTTGTGAGTGTATTGGAAGAGGTATTAGCAGTAGAGAGAGAAGTGCTCATGGGTGTATAGGGAGAGGGTATTATCAGTAGATGGAATTGCTCATGGGTGTGTAGGGAGAGGTACTAGCAGTAGAGAGAAGTGCTCAAGGGTGTATAGGGAGAGGTATTAGCAGTAGATGGAATTGCTCATGGGTGTATAGGGAGAGGTATTAGCAGCAGAGAGAAGCGGTCATGCCGCTGTAATGAGCACACTTGGAGTATTAGTATTGCGCGCAGTACTGGAGACCGTATCTTAAGACAGATATAGATATTTTGGAGAGAGTTCAGAGAAGATACTAAACTAGTCCATGGACTACAGTGAGTGATCAGTGAGTAGAAGGTTGCAGGAGGCATAAGTTTAACTGGCCGGGAAAAGCCCACCAGCTGATAGTCAGGGCACGCTGGATTGTTTAGTTAGTGACTAGACAGTCTAGGGTTTTGTTTGTTTGTGTCTTATGTTTTTATTTATCCTGCAACCTAACTAATAAAGCAATTTATATAGAAGAAGACCACTATAATCCAGGCGCTGCTTTATCCAAAGATGCAAGGATGCAGGTAGGTATTATTTAACAAAATACTTTTATTTATATTACAGCATACAAGTTAGCAGAATCATGACGCGTTTCGGGGTCTATTGCCCCTTCCTCAGATGATCTGAAGCAGATCATCTGCTTCAGATCCCTTCAGATCATCTGAGGAAGGGGCAATTGACCCCGAAAGGTGTCATGATTCTGCTAACTTGTATGCTATAATATAAATAAAAGTATCTGGTTAAACAATACCTACCTGCATCCTTGCATCTTTGGATAAAGCAGCGCCTGGATTATAGTGGTCTTCTTCTACATAAATTGCTTCAGTTTCTACAGGAAGATACCTGTCTTCCTGTGACCATCGGCTAGGCAGCTGATTCTAACCACTTGATACCCCGGATGAGGGGAGATATGTGCATTTTCTTAATTTATAAGGTGAGCGGCCATCTTCACTAAAATCCTGGGTTTATTCACCCAGTAAGTGTAGTGGATTCCTCACCAGCCAAGGGTAATACACGAGGCGCTGCCTCCCGGTTGTCTTTTTTTTTTTGTCTCTACTTATATACCTATCTAATAAAGCTGGCGAGGAGCCGGACTTGCATAAAGTACTGTTGTTTGCCTGCTGGAAACATGTCCTGTGGCGGTGTTAAGGACGATCCTAGAGCTATCCCCAGGGAGAAATACTTACAATTGGTGGAGGATGCGGGCAGCATGTTGCTAAGAGCAACTAATGGTAGGGTTACAGTGAAGTTGTTGCCAGGAGCAAACCACCCTGCAGATTGGAAGTGGGAAAAGCCCAGCTGTGGAGTACAAGAGCAGGACTGAGCCTGTGGTGAAAGCGTTGCTAGAGGCAACGGATCACGTCAAGCGAGTGAGCGCTCTCTCAGCTAAGGAGACAGGTGGAAGGCCACCTGTGCAGCGCAACAGCAGTAAGCCAGGTTGTATGTTTTGTAAAGATGGGTCGACGTTGAAATGCCGTTACTAGGAGCAACCGACGTGGACAGCAACCGGTTGTCGCCAAGAAGGATGCAATGGAGAGCACCTTGATGAAATTGGCTGCAGTTCAGCAAGAGGATGTCTTCACACCTGATGATCCCCTAGTCAGGAGGCCATAAAAGATGGATGTGAGGATGCGTAAGTTGATGTTTGGTGGCATCCCGCTGTACGTGAAACTGGACTGTCACCAGGCTGTATCCAGAGTCATACCGGACATAATGCTGTTTGTGAAGATTGGACCAGAATCTGGTAAGATTGTTCTAATTGACTTTGAAACCTTTTATGGGACAGTGAGCCATGTTATGGAGGTGTGTGCCGAGCTTGAGATAGAGTTTATACTGGGCAGAGACCCATATTTTTTGCAGTTGTGGAATGGGGAGAGTGTGCCAGAGAAACCGTACACAAAGGTTCCTGAGCTAATGATGACTGGTGTGTCCCTACTTGACTGTGTGAACTGTTCTGTAATTTTTTTTCCTATGCAGTGTGATGATATTTTTTGTCAAAAATTCATGCCTATGTGTTCTGAAGTAAAGTGTACTACTGCTGAACTCTGATGAGACAAAAGAAAACCTGTGTGGG
Source organism: Hyla sarda (assembly GCF_029499605.1). NCBI lineage: Eukaryota > Metazoa > Chordata > Amphibia > Anura > Hylidae > Hyla > Hyla sarda. Next base: position 19,990,842 of record NC_079190.1, on the reverse strand, counting down.
CCGGACCCTGTCATAGTGTCTATACAGGCAGTTGTTTGGGGTTGTAAAACCGTTAGACTAGGTTCACACCACGGAATTTCCGCCTGCAATTCTGCTTTGAAATTGCAGTCAGAAATTCTGCTTGCTAAAATGTATAGTGTAGTGAATGGGTTTCTGTTCACAAATTCACACTTGGAATTTGTGAAGCAGAATTTATGAACGGAAAATCCGCTTGGAAATTTCTGCCTGAAGACTAGCATTGCTCATTCTTTAGGAGAAAATACTCGCGGAGCACATTGCAGTCTATTGGAGACTTCAGTGTCTGCACGGTCCTAGCGCCGACTGTTTCAGTTGGCGCTGGCCACACTTGGAATCTCCGGGTGGAAACTTTCCGCTCGGAGATTCCACAGTGTGAACCTAGCCTTAATGTCTGTTTTTCTACTCCTTATGGTACTGTGAGTCACAAGGTTGCAATAGAGCCCTCCTTGGAGTATGATGTAGTACTGGGGACAGATTTCCCATTTTTTCAGCAATTATGGAAAGACTGTCAGGTAACTAGAGTAGGTACATCTGATAGGCCCACAACTAGAGATGAGCGAACTTTTGAAAATTTTGATTCGGCCGATTCGCTGAATTTTTCAAAAAAACTTGGTTCAATCCGAATTTATTTGTGGCACATCTATATTAAAAACGGCTATTTCTGGATTACAGAGAGACTCAGTAGGGGTGTAGAACACTTTGCTTTGTTCTAACACGCATATGGAGTGTGCTGGGGTAGTGGAATAACATGCAGATTACCTGCATCGCTTTTAGAATCACTGCCGCACTGCAGCACAATGACAGAGCCTGGAGGTGGCATCAGTGTGAGGAGACCGTATAGTGGCCGAATGACAGAGTGTGGAGGTGCTGGCAGTATGAGGAGACCATAAAGTAGGTGAATGACAGAGCCTGGAGGTGGCATCAGTATGAGGAGACCATATAGTGGCTGAATGACACAGCATGGAGGTGTTGGCTGTCACGATGCCGGCTGGCAGGTAGTGGATCCTCTGTGCCAGAGAGGGATTGGCGTGGACCGTGCTAGAGGATCGGTTCTAAGTCACTACTGGTTTTCACCAGAGCCCGCCGCAAAGCGGGATGGTCTTGCTGCGGCGGTAGTGACCAGGTCGTATCCCCTAGCAACGGCTCAACCTCTCTGGCTGCTGAAGATAGGCGCGGTACAAGGGAGTAGACAGAAGCAAGGTCGGACGTAGCAGAAGGTCGGGGCAGGCAGCAAGGATCGTAGTCAGGGGCAACGGCAGAAGGTCTGGAATCACAGGCAAGGAACACACAAGGAACGCTTTCACTGGCACTAGGGCAACAAGATCCGGCGAGGGAGTGAAGGGGAAGTGAGGTGATATAGGGAAGTGCACAGGTGTAAACACTAATTGGAACCACTGCACCAATCAGCGGTGCAGTGGCCCTTTAAATCGCAAAGACCCGGCGCGCGCGCGCCCTAGGGAGCGGGGCCGCGCGCGCCGGGACAGAACTGACGGGGAGCGAGTAAGGTACGGGAGCCGGGGTGCGCATCGCGAGCGGGCGCTACCCGCATCGCGAATCGCATCCCGGCCGGAGGTGGTAACGCAGCGCCCCGGGTCCGTGGAACCGACCGGGGCGCTGCAGTGAGGGAAGTGTAGCGAGCGCTCCGGGGAGGAGCGGGGACCCGGAGCGCTCGGCGTAACAGTACCCCCCCCCTTGGGTCTCCCCCTCTTCTTGGGGCCTGAGAACCTGAGGATCAGACTTTTGTCCAGGATATTGTCCTCAGGTTCCCAGGACCTCTCTTCTGGACCACAACCCTCCCAATCCACTAAAAAAAAAGTTCTTCCCCTGACCTTTTTAGAGGCCAAAATCTCTTTAACAGAGAAGATGTCCGAGGAGCCGGAAACAGGAGTGGGAGGAACAGATTTAGGAGAAAAACGGTTGAGGATGAGAGGTTTAAGAAGAGAGACGTGAAAGGCATTAGGGATACGAAGAGAAGGAGGAAGAAGAAGTTTGTAAGAGACAGGATTAATTTGACACAAAACTTTAAAAGGACCAAGATAGCGTGGTCCCAACTTATAGCTCGGGACACGGAAACGGACATATTTAGCGGAGAGCCATACCTTGTCTCCAGGGGAAAAAATGGGAGGAGCTCTTCTTTTCTTATCTGCGAATCTCTTCATGCGAGAAGAAGCCTGTAAGAGAGAATTTTGGGTCTCTTTCCATATGGTGGAAAGATCACGAGAAATTTCATCCACAGCGGGCAGACCAGAGGGCAAGGGGGTAGGGAGGGGGGGAAGAGGGTGACGGCCGTACACCACGAAAAACGGAGATTTGGAGGAAGATTCAGAGATTCTGAAATTATACGAGAATTCGGCCCAAGGTAGAAGATCTGCCCAGTCATCCTGGCGGGAGGAAACAAAATGTCGTAAATAGTCACCCAAGATCTGGTTAATTCTCTCTACTTGTCCATTGGATTGAGGATGGTATGCAGAAGAAAAATTTAATTTAATCTTGAGTTGTTTACAGAGAGCCCTCCAGAATTTAGACACAAATTGGACGCCTCTATCCGAGACGATCTGTGTAGGCAACCCGTGAAGACGAAAAATGTGTACAAAAAATTGTTTAGCCAACTGAGGCGCTGAAGGAAGACCAGGAAGAGGGATGAAATGTGCCATTTTGGAGAATCGATCAACGACCACCCAAATAACAGTGTTGCCATGGGATGGGGGTAAGTCAGTAATAAAATCCATACCAATCAGAGACCAAGGTTGTTCGGGGACAGGTAGAGGAAGAAGAAAACCAGCGGGCTTCTGGCGAGGAGTCTTATCCCGGGCACAGATAGTGCAGGCTCGCACAAAGTCCACCACATCAGTCTCTAGAGTCGGCCACCAATAGAAGCGAGAGATGAGTTGCACAGATTTCTTGATGCCCGCATGACCTGCGAGATGGGAGGAGTGACCCCATTTGAGGATCCCAAGGCGTTGGCGTGGAGAAACAAAGGTCTTTCCTGGAGGAGTTTGCCTGATGGAGGCTGGAGAAGTGGAAATCAGGCAATCAGGAGGAATGATGTGTTGAGGAGAGAGTTCAATTTCAGAGGCATCTGAGGAACGAGAGAGAGCATCGGCCCTAATGTTTTTATCAGCAGGCCGAAAGTGAATTTCAAAATTAAATCGGGCAAAGAACAGAGACCACCTGGCCTGACGAGGATTCAGCCGTTGGGCAGACTGGAGGTAGGAGAGGTTCTTGTGATCGGTGTAAATAATAACTGGAAATCTTGATCCCTCCAGCAGATGCCTCCATTCCTCAAGTGCTAATTTAATGGCTAGAAGCTCTCGATCCCCGATGGAGTAGTTCCTCTCCGCCGGAGAGAAGGTCCTGGAAAAAAAACCACAAGTAACAGCATGCCCGGAAGAGTTTTTTTGTAGAAGGACAGCTCCAGCTCCCACTGAGGAGGCATCAACCTCCAATAGGAAGGGTTTAGATGGGTCAGGTCTGGAGAGCACGGGAGCCGAAGAAAAGGCAGACTTGAGTCGTTTAAAGGCGTCTTCCGCTTGAGGAGGCCAAGACTTGGGATCGGCATTTTTTTTTGTTAAAGCCACAATAGGAGCCACAATGGTAGAAAAATGTGGAATAAATTGCCTGTAATAATTGGCGAACCCCAAAAAACGTTGGATGGCACGGAGTCCGGAGGGGCGTGGCCAATCTAAGACGGCAGAGAGTTTATCTGGGTCCATTTGTAGTCCCTGGCCAGAGACCAAGTATCCTAGAAAAGGAAGAGATTGGCATTCAAACAGACATTTCTCTATTTTGGCATAGAGTTGATTATCACGAAGTCTCTGAAGAACCATACGGACATGCTGGCGGTGTTCTTCAAGATTGGCAGAAAAGATCAGGATATCGTCCAGATATACAACAACACAGGAGTATAGTAGATCACGAAAAATTTCATTAACAAAGTCTTGGAAGACGGCAGGGGCGTTGCATAGACCAAAGGGCATGACCAGATACTCAAAGTGTCCATCTCTGGTGTTAAATGCCGTTTTCCATTCATCCCCCTCTCTGATGCGGATGAGATTATAAGCACCTCTTAAGTCCAGTTTGGTAAAAATATGGGCACCTTGGAGACGATCAAAGAGTTCAGAGATGAGGGGTAGGGGGTAGCGGTTCTTAACCGTGATTTTATTAAGACCGCGGTAGTCAATGCAAGGACGTAGAGAGCCATCTTTTTTGGACACAAAGAAAAATCCGGCTCCGGCAGGAGAGGAGGATTTACGGATAAAGCCCTTTTTTAAATTTTCTTGGACGTATTCAGACATGGCAAGAGTCTCTGGGACGGACAGAGGATAGATTCTGCCCCGGGGTGGAGTAGTGCCCGGGAGGAGGTCAATGGGACAATCATAAGGCCTGTGAGGAGGTAGAGTCTCAGCTTGTTTTTTGCAAAAAACGTCCGCAAAGTCCATATAGGCCTTAGGGAGACCGGTTACATGAGGAAGCACAGGGACACGGCAAGGTTTACTGGGAACCGGTTTTAAGCAGTCCTTGGAACAAGAGGGCCCCCAACTCTTGATCTCCCCAGTGGACCAATCCAGGATTGGGGAATGGAGTTGAAGCCAGGGAAGTCCAAGAAGGATTTCAGAAGTGCAATTGGGGAGGACCAACAGTTCAATCCTCTCGTGATGAGATCCGATGCACATTAGAAGGGGCTCCGTGCGGAAACGTATAGTACAGTCCAATCTTTCATTGTTTACACAATTGATGTAGAGGGGTCTGGCGAGACTGGTCACCGGGATGTTGAACCTGTTGACGAGAGAGGCTAAGATGAAATTTCCTGCAGATCCAGAGTCCAAGAAGGCCACAGCAGAGAAGGAGAAGGCAGAGGCAGACATCCGCACAGGCACAGTAAGACGTGGAGAAGCAGAGTAGACATCAAGGACTGTCTCACCTTTGTGCGGAGTCAGCGGACGTCTTTCCAGGCGGGGAGGACGGATAGGACAATCCTTCAGGAAGTGTTCGGTACTAGCACAGTACAGGCAGAGATTCTCCATGCGGCGTCGTGTCCTCTCTTGGGGTGTCAGGCGAGACCGGTCGACCTGCATAGCCTCCACGGCGGGAGGCACAGGAACAGATTGCAGGGGACCAGAGGAGAGAGGAGCCGGGGAGAAGAAACGCCTCGTGCGAACAGAGTCCATATCCTGGCGGAGCTCCTGACGCCGTTCGGAAAAACGCATGTCAATGCGAGTGGCAAGATGGATGAGTTCATGTAGGTTAGCAGGGATTTCTCGTGCGGCCAGAACATCTTTAATGTTGCTGGATAGGCCTTTTTTAAAGGTCGCGCAGAGTGCCTCATTATTCCAGGATAATTCTGAAGCAAGGGTACGGAACTGTACGGCATACTCGCCAACGGAAGAATTACCCTGGACCAGGTTCAACAGGGCAGTCTCAGCAGAAGAGGCTCGGGCAGGTTCCTCAAAGACACTTCGAATTTCCGAGAAGAAGGAGTGTACAGAGGCAGTGACGGGGTCATTGCGGTCCCAGAGCGGTGTGGCCCAAGCCAGGGCTTTTCCAGACAGCAGGCTGACTACGAAAGCCACCTTAGACCTTTCAGTGGGGAACTGGTCCGACATCATCTCCAAGTGTAATGAACATTGGGAAAGAAAGCCACGGCAAAACTTAGAGTCCCCATCAAATTTATCCGGCAAGGATAGTCGTATTCCAGAAGCGGCCACTCGCTGCGGAGGAGGTACAGGAGCTGGCGGAGGAGATGATTGCTGGAGCTGTGGTAGTAACTGTTGTAGCATAACAGTCAGTTGAGACAGCTGTTGGCCTTGTTGCGCAATCTGTTGTGACTGCTGGGCGACCACCGTGGTGAGGTCAGCGACAACTGGCAGAGGAACTTCAGCGGGATCCATGGCCGGATCTACTGTCACGATGCCGGCTGGCAGGTAGTGGATCCTCTGTGCCAGAGAGGGATTGGCGTGGACCGTGCTAGAGGATCGGTTCTAAGTCACTACTGGTTTTCACCAGAGCCCGCCGCAAAGCGGGATGGTCTTGCTGCGGCGGTAGTGACCAGGTCGTATCCCCTAGCAACGGCTCAACCTCTCTGGCTGCTGAAGATAGGCGCGGTACAAGGGAGTAGACAGAAGCAAGGTCGGACGTAGCAGAAGGTCGGGGCAGGCAGCAAGGATCGTAGTCAGGGGCAACGGCAGAAGGTCTGGAATCACAGGCAAGGAACACACAAGGAACGCTTTCACTGGCACTAGGGCAACAAGATCCGGCGAGGGAGTGAAGGGGAAGTGAGGTGATATAGGGAAGTGCACAGGTGTAAACACTAATTGGAACCACTGCACCAATCAGCGGTGCAGTGGCCCTTTAAATCGCAAAGACCCGGCGCGCGCGCGCCCTAGGGAGCGGGGCCGCGCGCGCCGGGACAGAACTGACGGGGAGCGAGTAAGGTACGGGAGCCGGGGTGCGCATCGCGAGCGGGCGCTACCCGCATCGCGAATCGCATCCCGGCCGGAGGTGGTAACGCAGCGCCCCGGGTCCGTGGAACCGACCGGGGCGCTGCAGTGAGGGAAGTGTAGCGAGCGCTCCGGGGAGGAGCGGGGACCCGGAGCGCTCGGCGTAACATTGGCAGCATGAGGAGACCATATAGTGGCTGAATGACACAGCTTGGATGAGGCTGAAGCATGAGGAGACATATAGTGGCTGAATGACACAGCGTGGAGGTGTTGGCAGCATGAGGAGACCATATAGTGGCTGAATGACACAACTTGGATGAGGCTGAAGCATGAGGAGACATATAGTGGCTGAATCACACAGTGTGAAAGTGTTGGCAGCATGAGGAGACATATAGTGGCTGAATGACAAAGCTTGGAGGAGGCTGAAGCATGAGAAGACATATAGTGGCTGAATGACACAGAGTGGAAGTGTTGGCAGCATGAGGAGACCATATGGTGGCTGAATGACACAGCTTGGAGGTGTTGGCAGTATGAGGACACCCTATAGTGTCTGAATGACACAGCGGGGAGGTGTGGGCAGCATGAGGAGACCCTATAGTGGCTAAATGACACACCATGGAGATGTTTGCAGCATGAGGAGACAATATAGTGGCTAAATGACACAGTGGAGGTGTTGGCAGCATGAGGAGACCATATAGTGGCTGAATGACACAGCCTGGAGCTGGCAGCAGCATGAGTAGATACTAGGCACAATGACAGAGCCTGGAGGTGGCATCAGTGTGAGGAGACCATATAGTGGCTGAATGACACAGCGTGGAGGTGCTGGCAGTTTGAGGACACCCTATAGTGATTGAATGACACCATGTGGAGGTGTTGGCAGCATGAGGAGACCATATAGTGGCTGAATGACACAGCCTGGAGCAGGCAGCAGCATGAGTAGACACTAGGGCTTCACAATCCCTTAGAGATGAATTTTGAAATTTAAATTGAAGATTTATGGTAGCTACTGCTACCATAACATTTTTAGGCTCAGGCCCAGCAGCATCAGTAAACCATATATTGGCTGAATGACACAGCCTGGAGGTGGTTGAATCATGAGAAGACTATATAGTGTCTGAATGGCACAGCATGGAGTTGGCGCCAGATGAGGAGACAATGGGGGACATTTATCAAGGGGTTTAGTCAGGTTTTCTTTACTATAATTGTCTCAAAATTGTCGCAACTGCGTGTGTTTTCGTCCGACAATTTGCGTGAAGAACAAGAAAAGCAAGAAAATTCAAACTTGCTTACGTAGTAAATTTTTCAAAATGGATTTGCTTTAGTCAGGTATTTATTAACTGCGACAGTCGCAGCTGCGCAATAAAATGTTGCCGTAAAAACGTAATGTCGCCGTAAATAAAAAACGTAATGTCGCCGTAAAAATTTACTATATTTACTCCAGCTCCAACATGGAGCAGGAAAAGCTACTGCCGCCCGGGCTCCGACATACTTTCTCCCCGCTACCCTCACTTCGCTAAAGTGACACTGCAGTGATTTACATCCCCCCCCTCTCACCTGCCAGCGCCACACAACTCCCATCTGTCTGCTAACTGTTGCAAGACTACAAGTCCCAGCATGCCCTTACAGTGAGGACACGCTGGGAGTTGTAGTCTTGTAGCAGCGGGAGCTGAGCGGCGTGGCCGGGAGACAAGGGGGGGATGTATATCAGTGTCCCCATCATTATTAAGTGAGGGTAGCGGGGAGGCAGTATGAGGAGCCCGGGCAGCTGCACTGTAATGTCAGCCCGGGCTTCGGGCTACCGGTGCCGCAGACTCCAAAATCCCCTGCTGTCATTTCACATTTCCCGCTGGGTCCTGTGATTGGCCAGGACCAGCAGCCAATCACAGGACCCGACCGGAACATTGACATAACATTAGGGGATATAGGAGTCTGTCAGGGGGGGTCCGTCAGCATCCACCCCCCCCCCCCCCCACGGCTTTCACCTCCGCTGGGCCTGTCCGTAACACTCCCCCCTGGCCTTCACCTGCACTGTGCCCGGCCTCTGCCCCCACCAGCCCCCCCCCCCCCCATCGCTTTTACCCAAATCCCCCCCCCCTCCGGCCTTCACCTGCACTGTGCCCGGCCTCCGCTCCCATGTCTTCGGTTGCACCGGCCTCCGCTCCCACGTCGATTGCGCCGGCCTGACGTCCCTCCGTCAGTGACGTCACTCGCAGGGCGCGCGGAGAGAAGGAGCGCTGTGCTGGATGGGTGAGTGTGTGTGTTTGTCTTTCTGTCTGTCTCTATCTCTTGCAAATAACAAGAAAGAGAAAAACGGAGTCACTTATAAAACATATATCATTTTATTAATTCCGTAGAATGTAAGTACAAAAAAAATATATATATTGATTAAAAGTGCTATTTTCAAAGAGGAATGAGGCTAAAAGGTGGTGTCACCGGCTCTGCAATGAAAGCTGGGTTGTATATAGTGTATATATTACTGGGTCCACCACAATGAGATAGAGATGATACAATAATCTTGCACACAAATTTGCACAAACAAAGTGTTTAGCAGCATGTAGAAAACATGTATATAAATCTCACAGTGAGAGCAAAAAATATTGCATGCCAAATAAAGTGCAGTGTGCATGTAAACAAACATAACATTGCAGGGATACAAATCAGTATAGCGATATACCAGAGTACAACAGCAATCAGCAGAGACCGGGACAGCACCACTCCAACGTACGTTTCGGTACGCAACCTTCGTCTGGGAGTGGCTCTATCCCAGTCCGACTGTCTATTTATATCCAAGAACACCAATCAGATTGTATTACAAGATTAATAGTATAATCCTCACCTGTGGCTGTTGCGATGCACGCGAACGCCGGCCCCGTCGCTGCCCGGAAACCGGAAGGAGCCGCGTCACATGACACGGCACTGCGAGGAATCACATGACCGTGCCATGACGTAGACGCGACTCACCCGGAACCCCGGCAGCGCAGAGACGGCGCACGCGCACCAGCGACAGGAGCAGTGTCTGTGATCAGCAGAACACTGATAGATTAAGCATATCCATACATATTTACAATAACATAACATAATATAAAATACAAGATTGCAATGAATGATAAAGAGTATACTAGGTGCCATATAATAAGTTTAGATTTGAATTAAGATAGAAAGTGAATACATAAGTGGTATGTGGTTCAGTGTGTGTGTAAAAAGAAGGTAAGTATAGTGACCTATATGTAGGGAGTATATGTAATTTATATAGGGCAATAGAGGAGATCTCCTAAGGTCAAGTGGGATTCTATATGAAGTGAGGATATCTGAGTGTAATAAAAATGTGTGCGAGCCAGGGGAAAGTGAAATATAAGGAAAGTGACAGAAAAAATGTGGTAGAATAGGGAATAATATAAAAATGTAAGATGCTGTGAAAGGAAGATAATGAGTGAAGTAGAGGGATGAAGAGTGTAAAAATATATGTTGTAAATATTAGAAGTAAAAAAACATAAATATAAATGGCATAATAATATTTGCTAAAAAGGAAGCAGGAGTGTGAAGTGTGAGAAAAATAACAAATAAAAATGCAAATGTGAAAAAAGTGAAAAAGGGAGGGGGAAGAAGAAACGGTGAAAAAAGCTAATTAGTGCTGGTGAAGTAAAATGTGTATATAGTGCACATAATCCCCATATAGCTCACCTGACTACAGTATATAAACCCATATATTGTACCCAGCCCATACATTATAGAAATACAAACTAATAAAAGTAAATAAGCCAAAATATTTTTCAAAATTCATAAGACACCGACCCATATCCAAAAATAAGGAGAAAAGAAATTAACATAGTGAAATGGCATCTATGAGTCCCAAGTCCAAAGTCTTGAGTATGTAGACATCAATATAGAGAGCAATCTCCTATTTGCATTCGTGTCCTGGAAAAGAAGCAAAAATAAAAAAATAACTGTTAAAAGTAGGTAAGAAAATGAATTAAAAGGGGATTAAAAACAGACAGAACAGACAAGGAATACATAAATGGCTTCAATGGTCAAAAAATATATATATATGTTGTAACTATAAAAATGGTCCAAATGGTAGCAATTCATTTAAACCGTGGGGTTGCAACGTGTCCAAGCGCCAAATCCAATAGCTCTCACGTTGAGCCAATCGTTTCCCCAAATCACCCCCACGCATCCCTGGATACAATCTGTCAATACCACAGAATTGGAGGAGCCCATCATCACAATCATGGAACAACTTAAAGTGTTTGGGTATTGTCTTCAAATCCTCAATACTTCCTATTGTCTGGGCCAATCGGATATCTCTAATATGTTCACGAATGCGAATTTTGAGGGGGCGTGTGGTGAGGCCCACATACATTTTTGGGCAGGGACACACTGCATAGTAGATTACATAACGTGTAGTACATGTAATCTGATGTTTAATCCTGTATGTAATTGTAGTCTGGGAGTTCGTAAAAGTAGTAGACCGCTTCATGTTAGGACAGGCAACGCATTGTCCACATGCTGATGATCCCCATCTGGGCCCTCTTGAGCCAAAAATATTTTTAGATAGTTCAGGTAGGTATTCACTTCTAACTAGGAGATCTCCTAAATTTTTCGCCCGTCGAGCTGTGATTTGGGGTTTAGATGGAATGTACTGTCTGAGGACCGGGTCCGTGGTCAAAATTGACCAATATTTAGTCATGCAGGATTTCATGTTGTCCCAGTGAGAGTGGTAGTTCGTAATAAACCGTACTGTGTCATCACCATGGTTTTTAGGTTTTGGACATAATAGTTGAACACGAGACTGTTGTTTTGCCCTGTTATAGGCTTTTTTCAGCGATCTGTGACTGTACCCCATTTGTAGAAACCTACCTCTTAAATCGTCGGCTTGTGTCTTGAAGGCTTGTTCCGAAGAGCAAATATGCCGAGCGCGTAGGTACTGGCCGTATGGTATGGCTCTCACAGTATGTGTCGGATGAGATGATGTAGCATGTAAATAAGAATTGACTGAGGTCCTTTTGCGAAATACAGCCGAGTGCAAATATCCCATTGGATCACGCTGTAGAAGAACATCAAGAAACTCCACTTGATTAGCATCACATGAATAAGTAAGTTTGATATTATAACTGTTGTTATTCAGACGGGAAATAAACTGTGAAAGTTGTGTGGAATCTCCCTGCCAGATCATGAGGATGTCGTTGATGTACCGCACCCAAAAAAGGATGCGGCCAATCGCGACATCCCCATGATCTGACAGGAACAGGTCCCTCTCCCAGAGACCCAGGAAAAGACAGGCATACGAGGGTGCGCAAGCCGTCCCCATAGCTGTCCCCCGGGTCTGCAGGTAGAGGGACCCGTTGAACGTGAAAAAGTTGTGAACCAGAGTAAATTCCAATAACTGCAAAATAAATGATGACATTTCAGGAGAGTAATTACTCGTACCTAAAAAAAGAATCTTGATGCTGACAGTCCGTCCGTATGGTTGATGCTAGTATACAGCGATTCCACATCACATGTAACAAGAAGAGTGTCTGGTTCTAATTGAATGCCATCAATCCTACGCAAAAGATCAGTGGTATCACGTATAAAAGAAGGTAGGTTTTCAACCAGGGGGTTCAGTTTGCTGTCCACAAATCTGGCAATATTTTCAGTAAGGTTACCTGTGCCCGAAATGATCGGCCTTCCTGCTGGTCTAGAAGCATGCTTGTGAACCTTTGGCAATAAATAGAGGGTCGATATTGTCGGATGTGGTATCTGGAGTGCATCTGCCAGTTTCCGTGAAATCACTGATGATTCAACCGCTGTATCCAGCAGTGACTTCAGATTAGCCTGAAATTGAGATAGGGGGTTATTTTTTTGAGATGAAGGTTAGTTTTTTATAACAAAGGGGATCACGGAGTTGCCTATATGCCACGGCCTTGTATAATTTACGAGGCCAGACCACAATATTGCCCCCCTTATCTGCGGGCTTGTAGATAACATCTGGTATCCTTTGTAATCTGTGAAGACATTGTTGTTCATCATGTGAAAGATTGTCTTTATGAATAGTATCAGGTAACCGCTCAAACTCCTGGAAACAGATGGAAAAACAGTTTGAGATTTGGGAGAAGGCAATGGCGGAAATAAAGAGTAAGAAGCTAGCAAGGGATATGAATGATGTCCAGATGAAACGTGTATATAAATGGCAACGTCCGTCGGGAGACAGGGGACGACAGAGATCTGCCTCCATCTCCTCATTATCCCCGGCGGGGGAAAACTCGGACAACCCACGCAGATTATATGGATCTAACCAACGACATAAAAGAAAGAAGACTGAGTTTGTTTCTCAATCTAAGAAGCGGTCTGAGGCTCCTCCCACAACGAGCAATACTCCTGCTGATACCATACAGGTAATCAACTTGTCTACTCATGTTTTTTCTCCCCTTGAGATATCGGTCTTACAGAAGGGTTTAACCTTTTCTCCTTCTACAGCTTTTGACAAGTTTGCGGCAATAAAGGATTTGCATCTATTTGGACGTAATCTTTTTTAAAAATGGCATCACAAGACAGACGAGTCATTGGGCCTTACATCCCCTGAGGAGAGACAAGCTCTTAATGATTTACAAGATTTATTATCTGAACAAGAGATTCCAGCTGAATATGAGGTACCCAAATTTATTCGCCCTAGATCGAAAAAATTCCCTCCACTGTCGATTTGCCCTGTGATTGATGTATTTGTTAAACTGGTTGGCCAGGAGTTTGAGCGGTTACCTGATACTATTCATAAAGACAATCTTTCACATGATGAACAACAATGTCTTCACAAATTACAAAGGATACCAGATGTTATCTACAAGCCCGCAGATAAGGGGGGCAATATTGTGGTCTGGCCTCGTAAATTATACGAGGCCGAGGCATACAGGCAACTCCGTGATCCCCTTTGTTATAAAAAAACTAACCTTCAACCCCCTATCTCAATTTCAGGCTAATCTGAAGTCACTGCTGGATACAGCGGTTGAATCATCAGTGATATCAAGGAAACTGGCAGATGCACTCCAGATACCACATCCGACAATATTGACCCTCTATTTATTGCCAAAGGTTCACAAGCATGCTTCTAGACCACCAGGAAGGCCGATCATTTCGGGCACAGGTAACCTTACTAAAAATATTGCCAGATTCGTGGACAGCAAACTGAACCCCCTGGTTGAAAACCTACCTTCTTTTATATGTGATACCACTGATCTTTTGCGTAGGATTGATGGCATTCAATTAGAACCAGACACTCTTCTTGTTACATGTGATGTGGAATCGCTGTATACTAGCATCAACCATACGGACGGACTGTCAGCATCAAGATTCTTTTTAGGTACGAGTAATTACTCTCCTGAAATGTCATCATTTATTTTGCAGTTATTGGAATTTACTCTGGTTCACAACTTTTTCACGTTCAACGGGTCCCGCTACCTGCAGACCCGGGGGACAGCTATGGGGGCGGATTGCGCGCCCTCGTATGCCTGTCTTTTCCTGGGTCTCTGGGAGAGGGACCTGTTCCTGTCAGATCATGGGGATGTCGCGATTGGCCGCATCCTTTTTTGGGTGCGGTACATCGACGACATCCTCATGATCTGGCAGGGAGATTCCACACAACTTTCACAGTTTATTTCCCGTCTGAATAACAACAGTTATAATATCAAACTTACTTATTCATGTGATGCTAATCAAGTGGAGTTTCTTGATGTTCTTCTACAGCGTGATCCAATGGGATATTTGCACTCGGATGTATTTCGCAAGAGGACCTCAGTCAATTCTTATTTACATGCTACATCATCTCATCCGACACATACTGTGAGAGCCATACCATACGGCCAGTACCTACGCGCTCGGCGTATTTGCTCTTCGGAACAAGCCTTCAAGACACAAGCCGACGATTTAAGAGCTAGGTTTCTACAAAGGGGGTACAGTCACAGATCGCTGAAAAAAGCCTATAACAGGGCAAAACAACAGTCTCGTGTTCAACTATTATGTCCAAAACCTAAAAACCATGGTGATGACACAGTACGGTTTATTACGAACTACCACTCTCACTGGGACAACATGAAATCCTGCATGACTAAATATTGGTCAATTTTGACCACGGATCCGGTCCTCAGACAGTACATTCCATCTAAACCCCAAATCACAGCTCGACGGGCGAAAAATTTAGGAGATCTCCTAGTTAGGAGTGAATACCTACCTGAACCACCTAAAAATATTTTTGGCTCAAGAGGGCCCAGATGGGGATCATCAGCATGTGGACAATGCGTTGCCTGTCCTAACATGAAGCGGTCTACTACTTTTACGAACTCCCAGACTACAATTACATACAGGATTAAACATCAGATTACATGTACTACACGTTATGTAGTCTACTATGCAGTGTGTCCCTGCCCAAAAATGTATGTGGGCCTCACCACACGCCCCCTCAAAATTCGCATTCGTGAACATATGAGAGATATCCGATTGGCGCAGACAATAGGAAGTATTGAGGATTTGAAGACAATACCCAAACATTTTAAGTTGTTCCATGATTGTGATGATGGGCTCCTCCAATTCTGTGGTATTGACAGATTGTATCCTGGGATGCGTGGGGGTGATTTGGGGAAACGATTGGCTCAACGTGAGAGCTATTGGATTTGGCGCTTGGACACGGTGCAACCCCACGGTTTAAATGAATTGCTACCATTTGGACCATTTTTATAGTTACAACATATATATATATTTTTTGACCATTGAAGCCATTTATGTATTCCTTGTCTGTTCTGTCTGTTTTTATTCCCCTTTTAATTCATTTTCTTACCTACTTTTAACAGTTATTTTTTTATTTTTGCTTCTTTTCCAGGACACAAATGCAAATAGGAGATTGCTCTCTATATTGATGTCTACATACTCAAGACTTGGGACTCATAGATGCCATTTCACTATGTTAATTTCTTTTCTCCTTATTTTTGGATATGGGTCGGTGTCTTATAAATTTTGAAAAATATTTTGGCTTATTTACTTTTATTAGTTTGTATTTCTATAATGTATGGGCTGGGTACAATATATGGGTTTATATACTGTAGTCAGGTGAGCTATATGGGGATTATGTGCACTATATACACATTTTACTTCACCAGCACTAATTAGCTTTTTTCACCGTTTCTTCTTCCCCCTCCCTTTTTCACTTTTTTCACGTTTGCAATTTTATTTGTTATTTTTCTCACACTTCACACTCCTGTTTCCTTTTTAGCAAATATTATTATGCCATTTATATTTATGTTTTTTTACTTCTAATATTTGCAACATATATTTTTACACTCTTCATCCCTCTACTTCACTCATTATCTTCCTTTCACAGCATCTTACATTTTTATATTATTCCCTATTCTACCACATTTTTTCTGTCACTTTCCTTATATTTCACTTTCCCCTGGCTCGCACACATTTTTATTACACTCAGATATCCTCACTTCATATAGAATCCCACGTGACCTTAGGAGATCTCCTCTATTGCCCTATATAAATTACATATACTCCCTACATATAGGTCACTATACTTACCTTCTTTTTACACACACACTGAACCACATACCACTTATGTATTCACTTTCTATCTTAATTCAAATCTAAACTTATTATATGGCACCTAGTATACTCTTTATCATTCATTGCAATCTTGTATTTTATATTATGTTATGTTATTGTAAATATGTATGGATATGCTTAATCTATCAGTGTTCTGCTGATCACAGACACTGCTCCTGTCGCTGGTGCGCGTGCGCCGTCTCTGCACTGCCGGGGTTCCGGGTGAGTCGCGTCTACGTCATGGCACGGTCATGTGATTCCTCGCAGTGCTGTGTCATGTGACGCGGCTCCTTCCGGTTTCCGGGCAGCGACAGGGCCGGCGTTCGCGTGCATCGCAACAGCCATAGGTGAGGATTATACTATTAATCTTGTAATACAATCTGATTGGTGTTCTTGGATATAAATAGACAGTCGGACTGGGATAGAGCCACTCCCAGACGAAGGTTGCATACCGAAACGTACGTTGGAGTGGTGCTGTCCCGGTCTCTGCTGATTGCTGTTGTACTCTGGTATATCGCTATACTGATTTGTATCCTTGCAATGTTATGTTTGTTTACATGCACACTGCACTTTATTTGGCATGCAATATTTTTTGCTCTCACTGTGAGATTTATATACATGTTTTCTACATGCTGCTAAACACTTTGTGCAAATTTGTGTGCAAGATTATTGTATCATCTCTATCTCATTGTGGTGGACCCAGTAATATATACACTATATACAACCCAGCTTTCATTGCAGAGCCGGTGACACCACCTTTTAGCCTCATTCCTCTTTGAAAATAGCACTTTTAATCAATATATATATTTTTTTTGTACTTACATTCTACGGAATTAATAAAATGATATATGTTTTATAAGTGACTCCGTTTTTCTCTTTCTTGTTATTTGCTAATTCTGATTGGAGTTCACACACCTATAGCCAACACTAGTACCTGGGTTAATTGATAGTGCTTGGTCACTTATATACGGTATAGTCATAATTTTCCTCTCCCAGGTCTTAGTTGTCCGTTTGGGTATTATCTGTCTCTATCTCTGTCTGTGTGTCTCTGTCTGTGTGTGACTGTCTGTGTGTGACTCTGTGTGTGTGTGACTATGTGTGTGTGTGCGACTGTGTGTGACTGTTTGTGTGACTCTCTGTGTGTGTGTCTGTGAGTGTGTTGTGTGTCTCTCTCACTCTGTGTGTGTTTGTGTGTGTGTCTCTGTGTGTCTCTTTGCAGGACTATGACTCCCAGCATGCCCTTACTGTAAGGACATGCTCAGAGTTGTAGTTGTGCAGTGCAGGCGAATGACTAGCTTGTCCCCTGCCCCCAGCTGCAGGACTACAACTCCCAGCATGTCCTTACTGTAAGGGCATACTGGGAGTTGTAGTCCTGCAGCTGGGGGCAGGGGACAAGCTTGTCACTTGCCCACACATCTCCTGCACCACACAACTACAACTCCCAGCATGTCCTTACTGTAAGGGCATGCTGGGAGTTGTAGTCGTGCGGGGCGGGAGATGTGCGAGCAGGTGATAATAAATGTACTAACCCATTTAATTTTATTTTTCTCTTCTCATTTCAGATCCGTGTATTCTGTGGACTCCTTCGGATTCGTTGGACTACTTTGATGATCAGCGTTTTTCTTTTTTTGATTTTAATAAAATGGTTAACGAGGGCTTGTGGGGGGAGTGTTTTTTGTAATAAATTTTTTTAAACCTCTTGTGTCTTTTCCTTACTTTACTTGACAGGCTTACTAGTGGAAGCTGTCTTATAGACAGAGTCCATTACTAAGCTGGGCTTAGCGTTAGCCACAAAAACAGCTAGCGATAACCCCCAATTATTACCCCGGTACCCAACGCCACAGGGGTGATGGGAAGAGCCGGTACCAACAGGCCCGGAGCGTCAAAAATGGTGCTCCTGGGCCTAGGTGGTAACAGACTGGCGTTATTTAGGCTAGGGAGGGCCAGTAACAATGGTCCTCGCCCACCCTGGTAACGTCAGGCTGTTACTGTTTGGTTGGTATTTGACTGAGAATAAAAATAGGGGGGACCCTATGCATTTTTTTAAAATAAATAATTAAATATTAAAAAAACGCATAGGCTCCCCCCTATTTTTATTCTCAGCCAAATACCAACCAAACAGTAACAGCCTGACGTTACCAGGGTGGGCGAGGACCATTGTTAATGGCCCTCCCCAGCCTAAATAACACCAGCCTGTTACCGCCTAGGCCCAGGAGCGCCATTTTTGACGCTCCGGGCCTGTTGGTATCGGCTCTTCCCGGCACCACTGTGGCCATGGGTACCGGGGTAATAATTGGGGGTTAGCGCTAGCTGTTTTTGTGGCAAACGCTAAGCCTGGCTTAGTAATGGACTTCGTCTATAAGACAGCTTCCACTACTAATCCTGTCAAGTAAAGTTAGAAAAAAACAGGTTTAAAAATGTTTTATTACAAAAAAAACACTCCCCCACAAGCCCTCGTTAACCATTTTATTAATATCAAGCAAAGAAAAACGCTGGTCATCGAAGTAGTCCACCGAATCCGAAGGAGTCCACAGGATACACGGATCTGAAATAAGAAGTAAAAAAAAAAAAAATGAGTAAGTACATTTAGGTAGAAAAATCAGTGGTAAAAAAAATGTAGTAAATACACACACACGTATATATATATATATATATATATATATATTGCTGCAAAGTGGTGTTATGTAGTAATTATTTGTTTCTTGCGTATGTGTGCTAAAAAAAATGGTATTTAAAAGTGATTTATTGTTTTTTGCTCATGTAAGCCAAATTTATCAACCCCCTGTGATAGTATGATAAATGTCATACATGAGCAAAAAAATAGGAAGAAAAAAAGGACTACAGAACTTGCTTACCAAAGCAACGATGATAAATGTCCATCAATATGGTCTCACAATCTCTAAGAATAAAATATGAATTTTGAAATTTCCATTGAAGATGTATGGTACCTAGTGCTACCATAAACATATATAGGTACTGTCCTAGGACCAGCAGCATCACTAAACCATGTAGTTGCTGAATGACATAGACTGGAGCTGGCTGAAGCATCAGTAAACCATATATTGGATGAATGCCACAGCCTGGAGGTGTTGGCAGCATGAGGAGACCTTAAAAATGCTGAATGACACAGCCTGGATCTGGCAGCAGCATGAGCAGACACTACGGCTTCACAATCCCTAAGATTAAAAGATATATTTTGAAATTTAAATTGAAGATTTTTGATAGCTAGTGCTACCATTAACATTTTTAGGTAATATCCCAGGCCCAGCAGCATCAGTATACCATATAGTGGCTGAATGACACAGCCTGGAGCTGGCGGCAGCATGAAGAGACAATAGTGCTTCACAATCCCTAAGATTAAAAGATACATTTTCAAATTTAAATTGAAGATTTATGGTAGCTAGTGCTACCATAAAAAATTTTAGGCTCAGGCCCAGCAGCATCAGTAAACCATATATTGGCTGAATGACACAGCCTGGAGGTGGCTGAAGCATGAGGAGATGATATAGTGGCTGAATGACACAGGCTGGAGGTGGCACAGCAGCATCAGGAGTCCTGAAAGTGACCAGGTGACAGAGTGGTGCAGTGGGTGGCAATACCAGTACCCGGTGACAAAGGTGGGTGAAAAAAGGTCTGATGCGGAGGAATGTTTGTAACTGGAGAGCAGTGCCTTAAATCTGTTTTGCACTATCCACATTTGTGAAGTGTTGGTGTGGCACCATTGTCAATCTACTCTGAGGCACTAAACATTGGTGTTTGGAAATCCTTGCTGATACATGCCTGATTCATCTTCACAAAGGTCAGTCTCTCCACATTTTTTGTGGACAGACGAGTTCTCCTTGGGGTGACTATGGCCCCCGCCGCACTAAACACCCACACTGATTGCACTCTACTGGGCGGCCAGGAGAGCTTTTCCAGGGCAAACTCTGCTAGTTGCGGCCACAAATTAAGTTTGGCTGCCCCCAAGTCCAGCGGTTCTTGAAGCTGTGTTGGCATGGGCATGTCAAGGTATGCCACCACCTGCTGGTTCAGATCCTACTCCAGGTCTACCTGCTGCTGATGAGTTGCTTCACTATGCGGGTGAAGAAAGGCACTCATCAGCGACTGTAGACTCAGGCTGCTGCTGATGGAGCTGGTACTGCTCCTGCCACCCCACAGCTCCCCAGCATCCATGGCAGTGGAAGGTGAGTGCAGATGGCCCCCCGATTCAGACCTGTGAGAGGATGGATGATGGCGCCGATAGGCATCGGCCAACTGACTACATAGGATCTCTCTGTAGTAGGTCACTTTGTGCAAGTGACTCGGAGGGACTCCCTGCCTCCATCTCCACGACATAATGCCACGGTGTGTCTGGGTCCCCTGTCTCGCCTTCCTCATAACCCTCTAGCTCATCTGGCTGCTCCTGCTCCTCCTCTCCTGTCAGATTACTAAAAAACCGCCCATCTCGCGAAACCTGAACTGTGCTCCACTGTGCCCCTCCCCCTCCTCCTTCAGTTCAGCCCCCACAGGGCTCAAGTAGCCGTGAGATGTAGGCGCAACATCTCCAGTGCCCGGACCATCCATCGTTTCCAACACGTGTTGTAATAAATGAAACAGTGGTATGACGTCATTCATCCAGTAATCCTGGCGACTTACTAATAATGTGGCTTCCTCAAAAGGGCCTGAGCAAACGGCAGGTGTCACGTATTAGCTGCCACTGGCACACTGGTACAGGGGATCATCAAGAAATCGGTGATGGCTTTTCTCTGTTCATACAGTCGGTCCAACATATGGAGGGTGGAATTCCAACATGTGGCAACGTCACAAATCAGACTATGTTGGGGATACCGTTCTGATGCTGCAGCTCAAGGAGGGTGTGCTTTGCGGTGTACAAGTGGCTGAAGTGCATGCAAAGTTTCCTTCCCATTGTTAGGTTGTCTTGCAAATGGGGGGAACACTTCAGGAACTGCTTCACAACCAGATTGAACACGTGTGCCATGCAGGGTGCATGGCTCAGCCTTCCCAGTCGCAGCGCATGCAAGATGTTCTTCCCGTTGTCACCATGGTTCCCATTTCCAGTTTTCGTGGCATAAGCCATGCTCCGATTTCTTTACGAATTACTTTTAGCAGTTTCTCCCGTGTGACTCTTTTCGCCAAGGCAAACCA
Source organism: Hyla sarda (assembly GCF_029499605.1). NCBI lineage: Eukaryota > Metazoa > Chordata > Amphibia > Anura > Hylidae > Hyla > Hyla sarda. Next base: position 19,969,672 of record NC_079190.1, on the reverse strand, counting down.
TGTGAAGAACAGCGTGACACCGCCATGCCCTGCACACATGGTATGCTAAAGGACCACGGAGACTTGTCTGGGCAGTGGAGGCTGAGGACACGGTAGAGGATGAGGAGGCGGAGTCGAACACTGTCACAGGACCAATGATCAGAGAGCATGGGGGAGGAAGCGGTGTGACCTGTCCAAGTTGGTGTTGTGGCTGTGCAGGAACCATATTCACCCAGTGAGGCGTAAAGGACATGTATTGTCCCTGACCATAGTTACAGCTTCAGACATCGGCGCTGCAGTGCACTTTGGTACACATACCGACAGGCTCAAGGACTGGCCCATCTTCTCTTTCACAAAATTGTGCAGTGCTGGTACTGCCTTCTTTGCAAAGAAATGACGGCTTGGCACTCTCCACCTCGGCAGAGTCCACCACTTGAAAAGGGAGGGACTGCAGCACCAGCAACTTAGACAGGAGCACATTCAGCTTCTGCGCCGTTGGATGAGTGGGAGCATACCGTTGTCTCTTGGACATGGCTTCTCCAATGGATTGTTGGTGGAATGGCTGACTAAAAGAAGGAGGAGCAGGAGCATCTGGAGAAACAGAAGGAGGGAATGACACACAGCTCCCTTTGGCTGAGGTGGTGGAGCCTTGGCTGGCAGAAAGAGGGAGTGGCGTGCCACTGGGTGATGCAGCTGGCTGGACCACTACATCGGAGCCACGGTTCTCCCAGGCCGCTTTATGGTGGCGAAGCATATGTTGACCCAGAGCCGTGGTGCCAACATTGGGACCCTGGCCACTTCTCTAGGAGAGGGAACAGCATAGGACAAAGGCAATGGGAGGACAGGGACTGCTCCCGGGCCATGCCAACTGAGGGTTGTGTCTGAGGAACCCACCGCCTGTTGACTGGGGGTGTCAGATTTCACTTGTGATGAAGTGGATGACTGTGTTAACCAATCGATGACGGCAGGAAGGATCTGCACTTGTCTTGGGGCTAAATGGCTTTGTTGTGAGATTACCATAACACTGTGGCTAGCTTTTTGTGAACTGGTATTTCCTGTTTTAGTTTTTCTTTTTTGCCTACAAATCCCATAATTCCATTTTCCTCCCTCCCACACATCAGCCACCCCACCCATTGAAACATAAATGAGCTGCATCCATTCAAAAGATCTGTGGTTTTCAATCAGCGTTCCTACAGCTGTTGCATTAGTTGCAGATTGATCCCTCTCCCACCAAGCGATCGCTCCACCCATTGAAGCAGACAGGCTCCCTGTGAAATTTTTCATTTGCACATTCCACTGTTTCAAATATCTGTCAAACGCCAGTGGGGTGTAAATGCTCACTGCACCCCTTATTAAATTCCATGAGGGGCGTAGTTTCCAAAATGGGGTCACATGTGGGGGGGTCCACTGTTCTGGCACCATAGGGGCTTCCTAAATGGGACATGCCTCCCAAAAACCCTTTCAGAAAAACTCACTCTCCAAAATCCCATTGTCGCTCCTTCCCTTCTGAGCCCTCTACTGCGCCCGCCGAACACTTTACATAGACATATGAGGTGTTTACTTACTTGAGAGAAATTGGGTTACACATTTTCTCTCCTTTTACCCCTTGTAAAAATTCAAAAATTGGGTCTACAAGAACATGCGAGTGTAAAAAATGAAGATTTTGAATTTTCTCCTTCACTTTGCTGCTATTCCTGTGAAACACCTAAAGGGTTAAAACACTTACTAAATGTCATTTTGAATACTTTGGGGGTGCAGTTTTTATAATGGGGTAATTTATGGGGTATTTCTAAAATGAAGACCCTTAAAATCCACTTCAAATCTGAACTGGTCCCTGAAAAAGTACGATTTTGAAAATCTTGAGAAAAATTGGAAAATTGCTGCGGAACTTTGAAGCCCTCTGGTGTCTTCCAAAAGTAAAAACTTGTCACTTTTATGATGCAAACACAAAGTAGACATATTGTATATGTGAATCATTATGTAATTTATTTGGAATATTCATTTTCCTTACAAGCAGAGAGTTTCAAAGTTAGAAAAATGCTAAATTTTCAAAGTTTTCATGAAATTTTTTGATTTTTTACCAAGAAAGAATGCAAATATCAGTGAAATTTTACCAATATCATAAAGTAGAATATGTCACGAAAAAACAATCTCGGAATCAGAATGATAACTAAAAGCATTCCAGAGTTATTAATGTTTAACCCCTTCCCGCAGAATGTCATATATAAACGCCGGGTTGTGCAGTGCGTTCGCGCATCCCGGCATTTATAAATGACATGCAGTTAACCCGGCGATGCGCAGCATCGCACGGGTTAACTGGCAGAAGTCCCGCTGTTTCCAGCAGGGGACAACTTCTGCTTCACCCCCAGGACCATCAATTGATGGTCCTGGTCAGCGATCACTGTGATTGGTCCCTGTGGACCAATCACAGTGATCTGGGGTGAAAGTTCAGATCCCCCGCACTGCCCGCCCCTGGAAGTCGGGCAGAACGGGGGACGAAGGCTGCAGGGGCTCGCGGGGACCTGCGGCATTCGGGGGGAACACGTGGGAACCGGCGGACTTACCTGGAGCAGCAGCGGGACCGAGGAGCAGCGCGGGACCGGCCACGTGGACGAGCAGCGACGGGTAAGTATGTAGTCCTCAGAGGCAGCAGTGAAGATCTTCACTGCTGCTTCTAGGAGTCTGAAAACTACAACTCCCAGCATGCCTAGACAGCCTTTGGCTGTCTGGGCATGCTGGGAGTTGTAGTTTTGCAACATCTGGAGGGCCCCAGTTTGGAGACCATTGTATTATGGTCTCCAATCTGTGCTCTTCCAGCTGTTGCAAAACTACAACTCCCAGCATGCACTGACTGTCCAGGCATGCTGGGAGTTTTAGTTAAGCAACATCTGGCCCTTCAGATGTTGCCGAACTACAACTCCCAGCATGCCCTTCAGCTGTCTGGGCATGCTGGGAGTTGTAGTTTTGCAACAACTGGAGACACACTGGTTGGGAAACATTGTTTCTAACTCAGTGTTTCCTAACCTGTGTGCCTCCAGCTGTTGCAAAACTATAACTCCCAGCATGCACTAAAAGACCATGCATGCTGGGAGTTGTAGTTTTGCAACATCTGGAGGGCCCCAGTTTGGAGACCATTGTATAATGGTCTCCAATCTGTGCTCTTCCAGCTGTTGCAAAACTACAACTCCCAGTATGCACTGACTGTCCAGGCATGCTGGGAGTTTTAGTTCAGCAACATCTGGCCCTTCAGATGTTGCCGAACTACAACTCCCAGCATGCCCTTCAGCTGTCTGGGCATGCTGGGAGTTGTAGTTTTGCAACAACTGGAGACACACTGGTTGGGAAACATTGTCTGTTTCTAACTCAGTGTTTCCTAACCTGTGTGCCTCCAGCTGTTGCAAAACTATGACTCCCAGCATGCACTAACAGACCATGCATGCTGGGAGTTGTGGTTTTGCAACAGCTGATGCAAGCCCCCCCGCCCCGCCACCCCCGTGAATGTACAGGGTACATTCACATGGGCGAGGCTTTTACAGTGGGTTTCTCGCATCTTGAGATGCAGCAAATTTTGCGCTGGGAAACTTGCTGTAATCCCCCGCCCATGTGACTGTACCCTAAAAACACTACACTACACTAACACAAAATAAAATAAAAAGTTAAAAACACTACATATACACATACCCTTACACAGCCCCCCTCCCCCAATAAAAACGTCCGGTACACCACTGTTTCCAAAGCAGAGCCTCCAGCTGTTGAAAAACAACAACTCCCAGTATTGTCGGACAGCCGTTGACTGTCCAGGCATGCTGGGAGTTTTGCAACAGCTGGAGGCACCCTGTTTGGGAATCACTGGCGTAGAATACCCCTATGCAAATCCCTAATTTAGGCCTCAAATGCACATGGCGCTCTCACTTTGAAGCCCTGTCGTATTTCAAGGCAACAGTTTAGGGCCACATATGGGGTATCGCCGTACTCGGGAGAAATTGTGTTACAAGGTTTGGGGGGCTTTTTCTTCTTTAACCCTTCATGAAAAGTTAATGTTGGGGTCTACACCAGAATGTTAGTGTAAAATTTTTTTATTTTTTACACTAACATGCTGATGTTGCCCTATACTTTACATTTTCACAAGAGGTAAAAGGGAAAAAAGCCCCCCAAAATTTGTAACAAAATTTCTCCCGACTACAGAGATACCCCATATGTGAGCGCAAAGTGCTCTGGGGGCGCACAACAAGGCCCAGAAGGGAGAGCGCACCATGTACATTTGAGGTGATTTGCACAGGGGTGGCTGATCGTTACAGCGGTTTTGACAAACGCAAAAAAAACAAAACCCCACATGTGACCCCATTTCGGAAACGACACCCCTCACGGAATGTAATGAGGGGTGCAGTGAGAATTTACCCCCCACAGGTGTCTGACGGATCTTTGGAACAGTGGTCCATGAAAATGAAAACTTGTACAGCCCACTGTTCCAAAGATCTGTCAGACACCAGTGGGGGGCAAATGCTCACTGTACCCCTTGTTCCTCAAGGGGTCTAGTTTCCAAAATGGTATGCCATGTGTGTTTTTTTTTGCTGTTCTGGCACCTTAGGGGCTTCCTAAATGCGACATGCCCCCCGAGCAAAATTTGCTCTCAAAAAGCCAAATATGACTCCTTCTCTTCTGAGCATTGTAGTTCGCCCATAGTGCACTTCAGGTCAACTTATGGGGTACCTCCATACTCAGAAGAGATGGGGTTACAAATTTTGGGGGGTATTTTCTGCTATTAACCCTTGCAAAAAGGTGAAATTAGGGGGGAAACACACATTTTAGTGGAATTTTTTTTTTTTTTTTTTACATATGCAAAAGTCGTGAAACACCTGTGGGGTAATAAGGCTCACTTTATTCCCTATTACATTCCTCAAGGGGTCTAGTTTCCAAAATGGTATGCCATGTGTTTTTTTTTGCTGTTCTGGCACCATAGGGGCTTCCTAAATGTGACATGCCCCCCCGAGCAAAATTTGCTCTCAAAAAGCCAAATATGACTCCTTCTCTTCGCAGCATTGTAGTTCGCCCATAGTGCACTTCAGGTCAACTTATGGGGTACCTCCATACTCAGAAGAGAAGGGGTTACAAATATTGGGGGGTATTTCCTGCTATTAACCCTTGGAAAAATGTGAAATTTGGGGGGAAACACACATTTTAGTGAAAAAAAAATATTTTTTTTTACATATGCAAAAGTCGTGAAACACCTGTGGGGTATTAAGGCTCACTTTATTCCTTGTTATGTTCCTCAAGGGGTCTAGTTTCCAAAATGGTATGCCATGTGAGGGTTTTTTGCTGTTCTGGCACCATAAGGGCTTCCTAAATGCAACATGCCCCCCAAAAACCATTTCAGAAAAACGTACTCTCCAAAATCCCCTTATCGCTCTTTCCCTTCTGAGCCCTCTACTGCGCCCGCCGAACACTTTACATACACATATGAGGTATGTGCTTACTCGAGAGCAATTGGGCTACAAATATAAGTATACATTTTCTCCTTTTACCCCTTGTAAAAATTCAAAAATTGGGTCTACAAGAACATGCAAGTGTAAAAAATGAAGATTGTGAATTTTCTCCTTCACTTTGCTTCTATTCCTGTGAAACACCTAAAGGGTTAAAACGCTGACTGAATGTCATTTTGAATACTTTGGGGGGTGCAGTTTTTATAATGGGGTCTTTTGTGGGGTATTTCTAAGATGAAGACCCTTCAAATCCACTTCAAACCTGAACTGGTCCCTGAAAAATAGTGAGTTTGAAAATTTTGTGAAAAATTGGAAAATTGCTGCTGAACTTTGAAGCCCTCTGGTGTCTTCCAAAAGTAAAAACTCGTCACTTTTATGATGCAAACATAAAGTAGACATATTGTATATGTGAATAAAAAAATTTTTTATTTGTAATATACATTTTCCTTACAAGCAGAGAGCTTCAAAGTTAGAAAAATGCAAAATTTTCAAATTTTTCATCAAATTTTAGGATTTTTCACAAGGAAAGGATGCAAGTTACCACAAAAATTTACCACCATGTTAAAGTAGAATATGTCACGAAAAAACAATCTCGGAATCAGAATGATAACTAAAAGCATTCCAGAGTTATTAATGTTTAAAGTGACAGTGGTCAGAATTGCAAAAAACACTCCGGTCCTTAAGGCCAAAATGGGCTTGGTCCTGAAGGGGTTAAAGTGACAGTGGTCAGATGTGCAAAAAACGCCCAGGTCATGAAGGTGAAAATGGGCTTAAGCATGCATGGGATAGGCATAAGGCTATCCTTCATATAAGATAGGGATAGACATAAGGCTATACTTCATATAAGATAGGGATAGGCATAAGGCTATCCTTCATATAAGATAGGGATAGGCATAAGGCTATCTTTCATATAGGATAGAGATAGGCATAAGGCTATTCTTCATATAAGATAGGGATAGGCATAAGGCTATCCTTCATATAGGATAGGCATAAGGCTATCCTTCATATAAGATAGGGATAGGCATAAGGGTATCCTTCATATAAGATAGAGATAGGCATAAGGCTATCCTTCATATAAGATAGGTATAGGCATAAGGCTATCCTTCATATAAGATAGAGATAGGCATAAGGATATCCTTTGTATAAGATAGAGATAGGCATAAGGCTATCCTTCATATAAGATAGGGAAAGGCATAAGGATATCCTTTGTATAAGAAAGAGATAGGCATAAGGCTATCATTCATATAAGATAGGGATAGGCTTAAGGGTATCCTTCATATAAGATAGCAATAGGCATAAGGATATCCTTTGTATAAGATAGATAGAGGCATAAGGCTATCCTTCATATAAGATAGGGATAGGCATAAGGATATCCTTTGTATAAGATAGAGATAGGCATAAGGCTATCCTTCATATAAGATAGGGATAAGCTTAAGGGTATCCTTCATATAAGATAGAGATAGGCATAAGGCTATCCTTCATATAAGATAGAGACAGGCATAAGGCTATCCTTCATATAAGATAGGGATAGGCATAAGGGTATCCTTCATATAAGATAGGGATAGGCATAAGGGTATCCTTCATATAAGATAGAGATAGGCATAAGGCTATCCTTCATATAAGATAGGGATAGGCATAAGGCTATCCTTCATATAAGATAGGGATAGGCATAAGGCTATCCTTCATATAAGATAGGGATAGGCATAAGGCTATCCTTCATATAAGATAGGGATAGGCATAAGGGTATCCTTCATATAAGATAGAGATAGGCATAAGGCTATCCTTCATATAAGATAGGGATAGGCATAAGGATATCCTTCATATAAGATAGGGAAAGGCATAAGGATATCCTTCATATAAGATAGGGAAAGGCATAAGGGTATCCTTCATATAAGATAGAGATAGGCATAAGGCTATCCTTCATATAAGATAGGGATAGGCATAAGGCTATCCTTCATATAAGATAGGGATAGGCATAAGGCTATCCTTTATATAAGATAGAGATAGGCATAAGGCTATCCTTCATATAAGATAGAGATAGGCATAAGGCTATCCTTCATATAAGATAGGGCCAAGGACTATTGATAGTATTGGGCAGACTTGATGGGCTGATTCTTATCTGCTGACAGATTCTATGTTCCTATGACTCGGGCAGGATAATAAATGCCCCCCCCCCGGGGGTAGTAAAGCGGAGCCGTGTCTCATCCCTTTGCAGTATTAGAATATAGGCCATGTTTTCGGTGACACATACATTGTAGAATGTGATGATCAGAGTCACAGACAACAATTACCGTGTGTTATTGCTGCTGATGCATTTCTGGGCTACAGATGTGTAGATTTTCTGCTGATGTCCACAGAAGACGCTGGTGTCAGCGGGAGCCTCTCACTTCATTATGTTATTTGCAAATCAATGGATTTTATTTTTGTCAGGGAGATGTATCAATTGTTGCGTTGTTTTACACCTTTGAAATAATATTTTTTTTTTTATTTAAACACAGTTTAGGCTTCTGTTCTGAATCAGTCGCTCAGTTTCACCAAACCAGCAATTTTTGGCTTTTTTTTAACCCAATAGTGTTAAAGGGGTATTCCAGTAAAAAACTATTTTTTTTTAAATTAACTGACTCTAGAAAGTTAAACAGATTAGTAAAATACTTCTATTAAATAATCTTAATCCTACCAGTACTTATCAGCTAATGAAGTTGAGTTGTTCTTTTCTGTCTGACCACAGAGCTCTCTGCTGACACCTCTGTCTGTCTCAGAAACTGTCCAGAGCAGGAGAGGTTTGCTATGGGGATTTGCTCCTGCTCTGGACAGTTCCTGAGACAGACAGAGGTGTCAGCAGAGAGCACTGTGATCAGACAGAAAAGAACAACTCAACTTCAGCAGCTGATAAGTACTGGTAGGATCAAGACTTTTTAATAGAAGTAATTTACAAATCTGTTTAACTTTCTGGAGCCAGTTGATATGAAAAGAAATGTATTTTTTTTTTTCTTGGAATACCCCTTTAACTCTTGGCATCTCGGCAAAGTCTGGTAGAAACCAGTGACATCTCCTGCCTTAGGCCTCTATGACTGCCAGGACTCTTCCTCTACAACTACAGCACAGGTGTAATAGATCAATGAAGTGCCTATGTACCGCATTGATCAGTCCCATAGGGCAGTGTTTCCCAACCAGGGTGCCTCCAGCTGTTGCAAAACTACACCTCCCAGCATGCCCGGACAGCCGTTGGCTGTCCGGTCATGCTGGGAGGTGCAGTTTTCCAACAGCTGGAGGCCCTCTGGTTGGGAAACACTGCCATAGGAGCATTAAAAAAGGGTAAACTCCAAAAGTGTTATTTAAAACATAATTTATCTTCTTCCTTAATAAAGGTTCAAATCCTCTGCAATCACGTACACTAAAATTTTTTTAAAAATAATGTAAAAAAAAAAAAAAAAACTTTTTTGGGTTTTGCTAAATGCAAAAATGTCTGAACTATTAATATATAACACTATAGATCCCAAACAGTGAATGGGGTAAACGAAAAAAAAAAGGCCAGAATAGCATTTTATTTGTCCTCACATCCCAAGAAAATGGAATAAAAAGTGATCAAAAAGTCCGATCTACACCAAATTGGTACCAATAAAAGCCAATTTTTTTTTTTTCTCATTTCTTTTAACCCATTTTTGTCCTTGAGGACACAGACGAAGTTCTTTTTTGGCATATTTTTTTCCATCTACAGACCTATATGTAGGACCATTTGTACTTTGTAATGAAGCCCTTCATTTTACCATTAAAAAATTGGCGAAACAAAAAAATTAAAAAAATACTATTGGTGGCGGAAAATTTAAAAGAAAACAGCAATTTAGCAATTTTTTTATTTTTATGCGGTAAATTTTACCATAAAACTGACATGTTCTCTTTTTTTCTGTGGGTCGATATGATTAAAACAATAGACATTGTTTACACACTTCACTATTACTGTACTGCTTTAAAAAATAAAGTCAAGTATGTTTAAAGGGGCACTCTGGTGGAATTATTATATTTTTTTTAAATCAACTGGTGCCACAAAGTTAAACAGATTTGTAAATTACTTCTATATAAAAATCTTAATTCTTCCAGTACTTAACAGCTGCTGTATGCGCCACAGGAAGTTGTGCAGTTCTCCGGTGGAAAACACATTTTTTTTAAATCAACTGGTGCCAGAAAGTTAAACAGATTTGTAAATTACTTCTATTTAAAAATGTAATCCTTCCAGTACTTATCAGCTGCTGTTTGCCCCACAGGAAGTTGCGTAGTTCTTTCCAGTCTGACCACAGTGCTCTCTGCTGACACCTCTGTCCGTGTCAGTTCCTGATACGGACAGAGGTGTCAGCAGAGAGCACTGTGGTCAGACTGGAGAGAACTACACAATTTCCTGTGCAGCATACAGCAGCTGGTAAGTACTGGAAGGATTAAGATTTTTAAATAGTAGTAATTTACAAATCTGTTTAACTTCCTGGCACCAGTTGATTTAAAAAAAAAATGTGTTTTCCACTGGAGTACCCCTTTAAAATTCTCCTCTTCTGACCCCTAAGTGTTCATTTTTCCATATACACAGCTGTATTCTGCACCATAATCTGTAGTTTTTATTGGTACCACTTTTGCGCATATGTAACTTTTTGATAACTTTTTACTCCTTTTTTTTTTTTTTCCTGGGATGTACTCTTACCAAAGATCAGTCATTTTGGACTTTAATTTACTTTTTATTTTTTATTGCAGTTTTTTAATTGCTATTGCCATTTAGCGCTATGCATAGGCACAATTTGGCGATCTACTTTTATGGTCTGCTGGAAGGTAGAGGGCCGGCTGCTATTCACTGAGCTCACAGACTAACTGCGTTACCATGATGTGCGTGTACATCACATATCACCAAGGGGTTAAAACCACCTTTATGTCTGTGTACATATATGCAGAACAGAGTTATGGCTTTTAGAGGCGATGGAAAATGAATGTGTGTACATAAAGTGTATATATATATATATATATGTATATTGCTATTGAATAAGAGGTAGATGAGTATCTCGAAATGCGTCTAGCCTCCACCACCTGTACCCCAGTATTGTCGAACTCGACATCATCCATCTGACTGCAAAAACTATATCAGAGCACGCTCCCGGGATTGCACGTATCCCGCCTGGCAGCAGTCGTCTCCCCGGTGAAAACCTATACCCGGTAACCTCGCTCCAGGATATTACTGGTAAGAGGCACAGTGTGCCAAACCCCTAAACCCCCTCAAACTATCCCCATGCCGCCGGGGTAGAGTGGTCCACATTTGAGGGGTCTCCAGCGCTGCAGAAATAACAGACTATCTACCATATTTTTTGCCGTATAAGACGCACTTTTTCTTCCCCAAACTGGGGGGTGGGGGTGGGGGATAAAGTTGGTGCATCTTATACGGCGAATACACACCTATCAGGTCGGTCCCTACGGCCATCAACGGCTGGGACCCGCGGCTACGCGGCTAATACAGGACATCACCTATCGCGGTGATGTCCTGTATTAACCCTTCAAACGCGGCAATCAAAGCTGACCACCGCGCGTCTGAAGCGAAAATGACACTAAGCCGGCTGCTCAGTCGGCTGTTCGGGACCGCCGCGGTGAAATCGCGGCGTCCCGAACAGCTTACAGGACACCGGGAGGGACATTACCTGCCTCCTCGGTGTCTGCTCCGTGTCGGGATCCCCTGCATGGCCGGCGCTCTCCTTCGTCGTCATCACGTCATCGCGCACGCCGTCCCGTCATCCAATAGAAGCGGCGTGCGTAGCGATGACGGCGCTACGTGATGACGGCGATGGAGAGCGTGGATCCCAGGGAATAAGACGTCCGGAGTGTCAGGGACACCATGGGGACGCGGCGACAGCGATGGAACGACATCCAGGGCAGCGGTGATGGGTCCGGAGCGGCGGGGACACATGAGTATTACCTCCTATACCAGTGGTCTTCAACCTGCGGACCTCCAGATGTTGCAAAACTACAACTCCCAGCATGCCCGGACAGCCAACGGCTGTCCGGGCATGCTGGGAGTTGTAGTTTTGCAACATCTGGAGGTCCGCAGGTTGAAGATCACTGTTGGGTTCAGAATCTTTTTTTTTTTTCTCTAGATTTTGCGCCTTTAAAATTGGGTGCGTCTTATATGCCGGTGCGTCCTATAGGGTGAAAAATACGGTAGATCCCACTCATCAATCTCTATCCCTGTGGCGTCAGGGTAGAATGGGACACATATAAGGAATCTCCAGCGCCCCAGAGCACTCTGTATTCACCCACTTACCGCCACGCTGCCACACGCAAT